>NC_081778.1:10409186-10709186 GCF_963082965.1 Carassius carassius
ATTCACATTGTTTCTTGTTTTGAAAGTGACATCTGTGTTATCAGAGCTTCATAGGTTACTGCTTTTTCCCCTCACTGAAATTTGACCTTCATGCACAATACACAGGTCTTCTCAAGCAATATGATAGGCGTTACACCAGGAATAAGAATAAACTTTTAAGAATAAACGTATTTATTTATTTAACTTCTTTATTCAGATCTAAACCATCTTTATTAACTGAAAATCTCATCATAATCTCAAATGGCATTTTCATACTTGGTGCAAAGAGACATGCCTTGTGTGATGTCAGTTGATGTTAATTGCAGTTGATTCTCAAAGTCTAGTAGAGTTTGAATATGCTTAAGCGCAAAAAAAAGAAATGTTGTTTAGTGAAAAAGATGTTTAGTGAATAGTGAATGTTTGATCCTTGGGCCAAAGTGTTGAAGACACTTATGAAGCAAATGGTAACTCAAATTGCTTTTCTTTCTTTTATCCTTTTTTTTTTTACCTCCCTATTCCTTTAACATGGTGTATATGTCAGAGGTAACACTACAGTAATCAACAGTAATTCTTTAGAATGGCCTGATCCTCACTTCTGCCCAAGTGCTATCACCTCTTTTCTTATTCATGTTCTTCACTGTATCCAAGACACGCATAACAAAAGCATGAATATTATGCTGGCTACTTCTGTTATGAGTTCCATCTGAGGTTGTAGTGAATTGATTAGTTTGAAATACAAGAGGTGAGGCTGAATCAGTGAATGCTGTGTTGATAAAGAGATAAATAGACAGTCGTAGTATTCAACAATACTATGTGCACATATGAGCAACTGCTTTGTGATGCATTGCTGAAACTACTACTTAATTATATATTATTTATATATGAAAGAAATAATCCTACAGTTTATATTGTCATTTATTAGGCAGTACATTGTCACATATTGTAATGACAGAGACACAGACATAGATAGATAGATAGATAGATAGATAGATAGATAGTTGAACAATTGTGTGTATTTGTTTAATTACAAATATTGATGTAAAATGTTAACAAAGGATTTGCACATTTTATTCAAAGAAAAAAAAATATTTCAATTTTTGTCATCATCATTTGTACCACATAATGCTATCAAACTCAATTCATGGTTTCAGATGTGGCTGGAATTATACTGGCAAGAAGAGAGAGAGAAAAAAAGACAACATTGATGATCCATAAATATAGTTCACAAATGTTTGGGCACTGTTGGTGGAAAAATTTAAATAATGTGTAAAGGTTTTGTTGTTGATTGTTGTTCTAAAAGTCTAAAAACATCCATAAAAAGAACAACATTTATTTCATTATGCCTCAGGGATTCTGCTTGTATCATAGATAATGTAAGATCTAAAGCAATTCCCAGAATCCCAGGAGATCTGATCCAAGCTTTTACTAAGAGAACACCAACCCCATGAATCAATCCTAATATGTTGGTTTGCATGTGTGAATCAAGTCGCATTCATTCATCTCTAATTCAGCCTCCAATTTTCATACCTTATACACTTCAAGTTCAATTCCTTGCCAGATGCATCTTGTTTTTCTCTGGTCTTTTCAGCCAGGCGGACAGACCTCATTCCCTTCCTAATGTTGTTTCAGGATCAACACCATTTCATCTCCATTCTGTCACCCCTCAAGCTGTTGAGTGTAATTGATTAAAACCATCCTCACCCCACTGTGTGTTTCAGATCTGACTCTTGCTCTCCCTTTCTCTGTTTGGTCTGAGTGTCTGCAGATGAATGATAATGTTTTGCCAACCCTTCTCTCAGGCTGGTGATGTACATTGAAAGAGACGTCCGAAAGGCCACGCCAGGAAAGGAGCAACAAAGCGGCAATGAATACCTATCAAAATGCCTGACCCTCCTCATCCGTCACACCGTGCACGAACTGCCAGCCATCCTGGGTAAATCAATCACAATACACCCAAAAAATAGGAAAAAAAAGGGAATGCAAATAATTCACTTGAGAAGGAACAGAATGAAATGGGCAAAACGAAGCAGGAGCAATGAGAATGAACATTGAATTTGATTGGCCTCTCTTTAATTATCTTTCTGATTGAATACGTGAGCAGGCTATCATGTATCGACCTGTTCCTCCTTTTTCATTTGTGAATCGGTGCCGCTACACACCACTGCTCCCCCATGAAAACGGTTCAAACTGGTTCAGTTCTTCCTGCGGGTTTCATCCCAAAACAGTGATGCACCTGCCCAAACTGATCATGACGGTTTGTTTTGTGATTGGCTGATTTTCTGATTTTGATTTTGAAACTGATCTGTTTTTGTGGGCTTTCTGTAGATGAGATCCTGTCCGTGTTAGGCAGCATTGTGGGAAGGAAGCACCCCTCTCCTACGCAGTCCCGTCAGCTGAAGCAGAGCCTCCCCATGATGGCTGTGGTGCTGCATCTGCTCACCTCACAGGTGTGTGTCTGTGTCAGGTCTTGCTATATTTACCTTTTTGCTAGTTATTTTGGGTTTTCGTTTTCCACAAGGATCGAACAGCCAGAAAAAAAAAAAAGTGAGGTCCTTCACAAGCTATATTCTGTGAATGTGCAAGACTTTAGATTAATTATCCACTATAGGTAAATATCTAGAAAAATAACAATGCAATAAAAGATTAAACTAATAGTGCTATAAGCCATTGTGTTTATGATTATGATAATAAATTCAATTAATTGGAAAATAAATACCAGTTCATTATCTTAAGCAGTATAACAAGCTGTTTAGGACAGCTAAAAATAACTGGAAGCGAATGACACTGGAAGCCTCATACATTCAACATGCAAATAGCTGCACACAGTATTATAACCATATATGCAAACTTCAAAATATACCTTTTTGAGATTAAAATAGGTCATCTACGAGATTTGTGTAGATCCCATGAGAAAATGGGGGGGGGGGGGGGCTTTTTACAGTACCAACCCAATTCTGTACCCACTCGAAATCAACGGGTTCCAAACTCTTTTGAGTGCGCTGTAGTTTTTAATTACAAAATCAAAAGTTTCTATTCACAACGTGTTTTGCAGCGTTGAGCATTGTAGCCAATCACAAGCATCTCTGTTGAAAGCAGTGACCAATCAGAGGTGTTTCCGGCAGGTTAGTCAGAATCCGCTCTGAGCTCATTTTTGTTTTTGCAAGTTTACAGAGTTATACACACTCACAGATCTTCCTATTATAATGAGATAAAAAAAGAAAACATTCACAATGTAAATCAGATATTCATTGTGCAGTTAGTTTTTGATTAAGTTCGTGAGTAAGTTCGGGTCAGTTGCGCTATAAAGGAAGCCACCTTTGCTCTGTTTCTTTACAAACTTTATTCACAATTTGAAGAAAAGTTTTGTTTGTCTAAGAGGGCCAAATGTCCACATATACTGTTTCAGGAATGACAAACGCAAGTGAATCTGCTAAATTTTGCCACAAATCATGATAGACAGTGATAACACTAGCAATGGGCGGAATGAAACATCTGACGAACCGATGTCAAATTAGAGCTGTGCATTAAGGGACGCAGAGTAACAAAACAAAGGCGGCAAGTTACCAGCTTTTACAGTTAAAGATAGAACTTAAAGCACACTTTCTGATGTGTCTTTTTAAGGCAATGCTCAAAAAAATGTAGATTTTAAATTAAAATCTAAAAAAAAAAATATATATATATGAATGCATTATTTAATTATTATACCATTAATAATTAACTTAATTTGTAGTTATCTAGTTATGTATTTAAATAATTAACCCTACTAGGCTGTTGGTGTCTGGGCATATTTATTTATTTATACTTAAATGACACGTGATTTACTGCACTTGCTATACTTCATAGTCATCTTTTTCTAAATCCAAAAGCAAGACGTGGAAAAAAAAACTAGGGAGTGGTCATTTTATGTCATTTTCATGTTTTATTTCATTTCAGTTTTCCACCAGGAGAGTTTTATTGTCATCATGAATGAAAGTGAACCATTTAAAGTGAAATTTTTGCAGAGTTAAATAATAATAAAGGCTTTAAACTATGATGTGTTTATAAAAATGTAGGGTTTTATTTGAGGTTGTGTTGGAATGGGGGGGGTTCCTTTTGTCACCATTTTCACACATGATGAGTCCCTGTATTTTAAAGATAAATTGGATATGAGTGATTCACAGTCTGTTCAGGCCAAGTACGCTTTATGTCAGATCAGAACATACACCTGGAACATCCAAATACCACTTAGTCACAGTGTTCCTTCAAGGGTCAGAAATTAACAGGGGGCTTTGCAAAAAATGGCACCAAAATTAAAAATAAAATAAAATAAATAAATCAAGATAAAGGGGCAAAAATTGCCCATACACAATTAAATGTGTTATGTCTTTTTTATTTATTTATTGATGGCTGTATGCACTTTATTGGCCTTCTATTGGACTATTGAATAGTAACACCCATTAACTGTCATTATAAAGCTTGGAAGAGCCAGGCTTTTCCAAGCTTTATTTTTTTATATATATCTATATATATATTTTTTTTTAATATATATATAATACCAATCTCCGATTGGATTCATCTGAAAAAAGAAAGTCACAAACACCTAGGATGGCTTGAGAGTTAGTAAATAATGGGTTCAGTATAATATTTTGTGAACTATCCCTTTAAAAGCTTTTGAATACATGGGTAAAATTGTAATGTACGCAGCATATATGTTCATCAGTACGGATGATAAAAGAAAACAGAAAATAATTGTTTTAAGTAGATGTGCAACTTAAAATACTGTGCATAGTAATGTTGTACATTTTACAGTAGTTTTGAATTTAAAGTAGTCATATTGAATTTAAGTTAAATATATATTAAATGCGCTGTTTTTGACAAATATAAAAAATGCCAGAAAAATGCCAAAAGATGTTTGTGGTTTACTCCAATATTGTCTTAAGTAGGCACTTCAGTTTAACAATTACTTTGCAATCATTAAAAAATATGTGTAACAGCTGTGGGGATTGGTGTCGTGGTGGGCAAGTGGCGTAACCGATTTTGCGGCAAGCCTAGTTCTATATAAAATTAATGTGTGCAACATAATTGTATTCTAGGCATACTACATTGATCATGTTGTCATTATCCTGTGACCTATAATGGCAGTTGCCATTCACAACTCCTCTCCTGTTGCCTCGTGGGATAGTAAAGTCTCCATAAAGTGTCCAACTGCCTATAGTAGTAGATTATCTGGACTGCTTTTGCATGCTGTTTTATGAAAACTGTTTATACAGTCACACATATTGTTTTTCGCCTAGTATATATTAGAGAAGAATGCATATTCATCATTGTCATAAGTACAACAATGGTCAAAAACATGAGGTTATTTTTTGAAGTGTAGAGAGGTATTGTGATAGATAATGGTTGAAAAGAGTAAATTTGTAAATCATTACTTGTCTTTTAAACTAACTACAAAATAAACTTTTCAGACTCTCATCCACCTCTCACTTTATTAAAGGTCTTCATCTGAAGAGAAAATAAAGAAAGGATGTGCCATACCTGCCTGTCATGCACCAAGTGTAATCACTGTCTGTGTCAGAATGAAATGATCTATTAAAGAGCTTTCCGGTTCAGCTTCAGCTTGCACACACACACACACACACACACACAGAGATTATTACCAGTTGCCAAACAGTGCAAAATTGGATTTACTTCTGACACACTCAGTCACACCAAAATTAATATGAAGGCATCTGGTGTTCTCAGAGAAAGATGTTTGTCAGTGCGCAGAGTTGATGAGTCTCTCTGCTGATTTAATATACTTTTACATTCGGCCAGGATTTGCCATGGAGACTCAGTAGCAGATTGAGTCGTCTCATTTGAAGGGGTCTGAGCTGATAGAGCTGTCAGTCTGATAGTTCCACTGTCATTAACTCATCTAAGGAGGATACACTGAGGTCCATTAACACAGAGCTGCAGTGGGTGGCTTAGAGTGGTATTAGGCAGTTCTTTTGATTGTTTGTGTGTCTGTCTGTTTTAATGGTCCTCACAGTGAGTTGTGTTGGTGTAGTGCCAGTCTCAGAAAGCACATCCACAGATCACCCACAGACATTCACTGGCCGCCTGATGCATTTTGCACTTAAATATGGCAAATATTTTTCCAAATGCCTGATCTTAATGGCTGATGAAATTGCTTGGAGATGGTTTCTCCAGTGATAGCTTCCTAAGAAGAAAGACTCACTCACTGGATTTGTCTGTCTTATATATATATATATATATATATATATATATATATATATATATATATATATATATATATTATATATATATTTTTTTAATGTATTTTTTATTTTATTTTATTTTTTATTTGCCTTCCTCTAAAAATAAACTTTGGCTAGGGATGCACAATATTATCAACCTGATATCGGAATCGATCAATAATGGTTTTAAATGTAAATATCGGCATCAGCCCGATATGAAAAAATATGCAGATATGTCTTTGCCAATAAGAGGAATGCGTTAACAAACATATGCTTAGGGAGTGCTAGTGATTAGATCACGTCAGCATTGTTTTGCCTGAATGAGGATTAGATTCACTGGATCGCTGAATTTAATCTGTGAAAGCAGGTAATGAATGATGCATTAGGTATGTGAAATTGTAAACAGTAATAGCACGTGCAGCAGCGGCAGCCTTTCCTGGGTCCTAATGCTCGTTTGGTGAGGAGTTTAAATCTGTAGGGGGCGTTGTTGGCCTACTTCTAATTTAAAGTAAAATAGCCTAAACAAGTAACATTTAGACCATGTTTTGATATATAGTTTATTTATAGTTATTTTCAAAGCTTCAATGTAGTGTCAAAAAACCTTCATAATTGTTTATTTAATTCTAACAAATAACTTCTTGTTAAAAACTAACCAAACTTAAAAATATTTTTTCTTATAATTTCTGCACATGAGAGACTTGTTGTTTCTAAACAAAAGGAAATATATCAGTATTGATATCGACCAAAATGAGTCGAAACATTTTGGCATATTGGATATTGGCAAAAATCTAATTTCATGCATCCCTAAATGTGGCTGGTCATTTTCTTGTGATCTAAGAAAGATAATGTTAAATATGGTTAATTTTGTTACAGATCTGAATTTTGGGCTCAGTAAGTTTTTTTTTGAAAGCAATTATTACTTTCATTTAGCAAAGACATGTTAAATTGATGGCAGTGTTTCCCATACATTGATTTTTATTTGTGGTGGCGTGCCACAATATCAAAACTGACTGCCACAAATAGATTTTCCAAAGGCTTTTAATTTGTTGAATAAACATGAGATGATAATAAGAAATGTTCTTGAGCAGTAAATCAGCATATTATAATGATTTCTGAAGGGTCATTTGAGGATGGCTGATTTGAAGACGCTGAAATATGAGATGGACAGTGTTGGGGAAAGTTACTTTTAAAAGTAATACATTACAATATTGCGTTACTTCCTAAAAAAGTAACTACCCTATTTTCCGGACTATAAGTCACACTTTTTTTCATAGTTTGGCTGGTCCTGCGACTTATAGTCAGGTGCGACTTATTTATCAAAATTAATTTGACATGAACCAAGAGAAATGAACTAACAGAAAACATTACCGTCTACAGCCGCGAGAGGGCGCTCTATACTGCTCAGTGCTCCAGTGCTCTTCTAAATAAATGCGACTTATAGTCCGGTGCAACTTATGTTTTTTTTCCTCGTCATGACTTATTTTTGGACTGATGTGACTTATACTCAGGTGCGACTTATAGTCCCAAAAGTACGGTAATTACATTACTTAGCTACTTTTTTATTGAAAGTAATGTGTTATGTTACTTTTGTGTTACTTTTTTAAATCTGGGCTGGGCTTGCTTGTTTTTTTTTATTTAAATATAAAAAGTTATATTTTTGTCAAAGGTAAAAGCCCTTTCACTCCAAAAGCCTCAGGCTGAAGGAAATGTAAATTCACATCTGTACAGTAGAACACAGAAGTTCAACACTCTTCAGCAATAAAAACAAAAGAAGAAATGCTAGTTTATCTTACATAATTTTTGCTTATTAGTTGATTACATAATTTTTGATATTGTTGAATTGGATCATCAAAGGTCAGAAGCAAATTTGTTAATAAAATGGGATTAAATACATAAAATATATTTGTGCTATTTAACATATTTAATTTTTGCAGCTTTGAGTCACATCTAAATCATATCTAAGTCAAAACGAAATCTTATTTTTATTTTTGTGAGTGCGTCAGTTGAATTAATGCATGTTCACATTTATTCTAGAACTAAAGTAACATCTTACTCCCGATTTCTCTCAACAAGGGGACATGAGATCTTTCAATCAATAAATGGGAAAAAAAGTAACTGCCGTTACTTTTTTTAAAAAGTTACTCAGATATTTTCTTGTAAATTAAAAAGTAATGTGTTACTTTACTAGTTACTTGAAAAAAGTAATCTGATTACGTAACTCGCATTACTTGTAATGTGTTACTACCCCCAACACTGGAGATGGATATATGAAAGGTTTGATTTTTTCTTTTCTTTTTTCACTGAATAATGCAGATATTTACATTTGTGTTATTCCACATTTGTGATGGCTTTACTGACATTTGAAATGTTATTTTAAATGTCCAAACTTTGGTCAGTCCACTTCCTGCCTAAGTGGGCGGTTCTTGGCTAGAATAAGCTGCAGTGTGGGCTAGACTTCATGCCTGTAGTCAGAAGTCTAGCTACACCAGTCCAGTGTGTGTGTGTTCTGTTATTAAGAAAAATGCTGTAGGGCATAGCTGGTTGTCTTCCCAGTAGCAGGTTGGTCTGCATCTTTGAGACTTCACTGGCCTCTTATGGCCTTGAGCCTCGTGTGCGTGATCTCTTCAGCTGCTGTGTGGTTCTGTGAGGCATCGTGCTCTTGTAATGTGAGAGCATGCCTCTGTGTTTGTGCATCCATACATGCATTCATGTGATGATCTTTCTCTGTTGTCTCATCTGTTTCTCTGGCCTGTTGCTTCACTGACAGCCAGCACACTACACTGACACTGACACTCACACTCACTCATCAGTCACAGGGGTCAGCACAAAGGGTCAGGTCCGGTGTGTTTCTCAGAGGCAAGAGTGGATAAGAGCTCAATACCTCACTGTCCAGGTCTATGACCTCTGTCCTCACATGATTACTGTTCTACAGCACAAACATGAACCCCTTCATTCTCACACCAGCGCTGAAGTCCTCAAGAGAGGAGGATCACATCCCAGGATGACATTGTAAATGGAACACACTCGAATACCACATCTTCTGTTGCTTAGTCAAAATGGTGCATAATGGTGAAACATGTCCTCTGACAGAACAGCAGGGCTTTGGAACATTTTCTCATAAACCGGCTGAACATTTTGCGATTTTTTTTTTTCTGTCCTCTACAATCGTTGCTTGTCAGATGGTACGGTAGGATGTGTCCCGGATGAGATCTTGGGTAAAGCCCACGGCAGACTTTAATGGTGACATTCCTCAGTGACATTAACATTCTGTAAGATGTGCATAGAAGCTGGGATTTTAGTCACGATTGACAGCGTTGAGTGTCTAGAGCGCAGCAATGCGGCCTAAAAATTCTGAACCTGCCAGAAGATTCATTACAAAGGCAATTTATTGGCCATCGGTGAGCATGATGCATTAATAGATCCAAGACTGCCAATTTTGCAGTACGATGAAAGAAATCTGCAGCGCACATTCGGCTGTGTTCAAGACAACTGTAAAACTTCATAGCCACTAAAGCTCAAGTGAAGACTGACAGTTTTTGGTGGAACTCAAATGGAATAAGACTCAAGAGTAGTGAATAGCAATGTTGTACAGTGTTGTAGGTTGGGGAAGTGTCTTTTAGACTACATCGCTTCATGACTCTGCCTGTTTGCTTTGACAGATCTTCCGACCACAGGTGGTGACTGAAGCCTTTCTCGTCAAATTTGGAAAACTGCTGGTGAGTCTCTCAGTTTAGTTATTATTGTTAAAATGTCTTGTAAATGTTTCCTTTTTAAGCCATTTGCTTTATAATCACAAAGTACTGTTTGCACGTTTGGGGTTGGTAAGAATTATTTATTTATTTTTAAATATTTTGTTTTTGTTTATAACTCATATAATGAATGAATGATCGACATTAAAATGTGTAAGTTTAAATATCTCTTTTCTCTTTCACTATGGAAAGAATCACGTAACCTCCATTGACTCTAATGAGACGAGTTTGGGAAGTGCTATAGGTAAGTTTTTTTTTTTTTTTTTTTGCAGTTTTTTTTTTTTTTCAAACTCTTCAACATCTCTTTCTGTGATTTTTACTTTAAACCATTCTTGAGTGATCAAGGGACTTTGCAGATTTGTACGGGAGATCGAATGTAGTTAAACTGTTGATGTCTTCCAGTGTAATATTATTATTATATTTTATTTTTATTTTATTTTTTCCAGTCATTGCTTAAATATTAATTGTTAAAAAAATAGATTTCTGTTTTATTCCTACATTTATGCCTTCTATGATAATTTTATCCACAATTATTACACGGCTCTGTGGAATACTTGATTCTGCTTGGTCAGTTGTGACATTCCAATGTATGTTATTCCTTGATAACAACCGGTAAAAGCTGACAACACAGGCTTATCCGGATAACAGCAGTTGGCACTGTACTCTTGCTTAAACAATTTTTTTCTTGGTGGAAGCTTTGTGTTTATTTAGCTAACAAAATATTAAAACTCGATTCAAAATGGTGTACAATTATTTAATTATGCCATCCTGCTATCGCGGACTCGCTCACATTTCATACAAAAGCAGCTGCTGCCATTTTGCTACAATTGTTTTGTACGCTGTAATGGATTATAAGAGAACTCACAAACTGGTAATGTTTTAAAACATTTTCTTCTTAATTCTTTTATTGCCTTAATTATTTTTGTGGTGAAATGCTGTGTAATAAGTGGTTTGACTGCACCGTTTCCTTTAAATGTCCATCTAGTTTGAATTTGATGCTTGCTCGCAACTGCTGTCAATCAATATTTCACATCCAATTATTTAGTTATGTGGCAAGTAGCCTTGTAATAAGTGGGATAATGTACATCCAACTTTGCATCGGGGTCCTGATCACCCTGTCCGACTTTATTCTAAGATTACAACCAGCTGGATGTACATTATCCCTTATTTAACAGGTCAAGCAGCATCCGAGGAACTGATCAGAAACACACTATCTGCAGTGGAGGCCATTTCCCAACATCCCACTCTTCTCGGCCTCTATCACTGCACTGTGAGTATATATACATATATATATCCCTTTGTGCTGTTCTGCTATTCATTTTGTGTCTCCCAATTATTTATAATCCAACAGCTTTTAGCTACATTTTGTTGAAGTTTGTTATGGGACTGTTGCACAATTTTCACAACCATGCTTCTCTCCCCAAGAAAGTGTGTGTAAGGTGTTGATGAAAATGTTCAGGCAAAGTTAAACCCTCTATTTGGCCCCATTCAGCCATTTAAACTTTCCCTCCATAAAGAAAGGCTCACAAACACAATATTATCAAGCTGTGTATCAGAGCAGCAAGGGCCACATTCACATCTAACCTGAGATCTCACGTCAACATGCCTGACGGAGCTACAACTGAGATCACAGCTGCCCTCTGTCCAGCACTATTATTCTCACAAACCTCTCAGCAATAGGAAATCACTCAGGAGTGAAGGGAGTGTGTATATCTATCTGTGGGTAAAGCTTTTGTAATGAGTATTGACATGCTTTCTGTAGTACTGATGCATCAGGAAGTGGTGAGAGGACACTCTGATACTCTATAATAGGAGAAGGCACCTTAATTACAGTTCGCCAGGAGTCATTAGATCCTATTTTTCACTCTCAAAACACACACACACATACACACACGAACACACACACACACATACACACTATATAGCATGTGAATGTCTGGTTTATTGAAACCAGTACTAATGAGGATTATAGACACAAAGTTCAGTGGGAAGGTTCCATGAAACCATAGATGCCAAAATGTTTTTCCAAAAAATGCTGTAATAGTACTTGAATGGGTCAAGATGTGATGCATCAAATTAATAATAAATGAAAATTATATGATATTATATTTAGGGCTGGGCAAGTTAACAAGTTAATTGAATAACACCGATCATTATTTCATCATGTGTTAACACAGTTTTTTTTTAGTATTATGAAAATCCGTTGCTCACTGGCTCTGAATACACATACAGACAAATCATGAGTCACAGGAGGGGATGCTCCCGATCAAATTATTTAGGCTAAGCATCCGCATTCACAAACCACTGTCCAGTGTTATTTTTAAACATAAAATTATGCAACGAGCTCGTAATCACGACTTCATAAATTAGAAATAGGAAGTTTTCGATAGCACGTGAAGACTGCAGAGAAGCGCTCTCGCTCAACACATAGAGTGGATTGTTTGGTTAACTTTGTGGTATATTATTTTGAGGCGTATTAGATGCAGTAACAAACGGCCCTCCCACAATATATTGCTTTACGCATCTATCGCTTTTGCCACACAGAAATATTCACACAATCATGCAGCACGTATCAGAAGATGCGACTCCGGCACGGTTAAGCTTTCACACTCACTGATCTACAAACTCAATTCCAAAAAAGTTGCGACACTGTCCAAATTGGGAATAAAAACAGAATGCAATGATGTGGGAGTTTCAAATTACAATATTTTATTTAGAATACAACATAGATGACATATCAAGTGTTTAAACTGAGAAAATGTAACATTTTAAGGGAAAAAATAAGTTGATTTTAAATTTCATGGAATCAACACATCTCAAAAAAGTTGGGACAAGGCCATGTTTACCACTGTGTGGCATCCCCTCTTCTTTTTATAACAGTTTGCAAATGTCTGGGGACTGAGGAGACAAGTTGCTCAAGTTTAGGAATAGGAATGTTGTCCCATTCTTGTCTAATACAGGCTTCTAGTTGCTCAACTGTCTTAGGTCTTCTTTGTCTCATCTTCCTCTTTATGACGCGCCAAATGTTTTCTATGGGTGAAAGATCTGGACTGCAGGCTGGCCATTTCAGTACCCGGATCCTTCTTCTACGCAGCCATGATGTTATTGATGCAGTATGTGGTCTGGCATTGTCATGTTGGAAAATGCAAGGTCTTCCCTGAAAAAGACGACGTATGGATGGGATATGATGTTCTAGAACTTGGATATACCTTTCAGCATTGATGGTGCCTTTCCAGATGTGTAAGCTGCCCATGCCACATGCACTCATGAAACCCCATACCATCACAGATGCAGGCTTCTGAACTGAGCGCTGATAACAACTTGGGTTGTCCTTGTCCTCTTTAGTCCGGATGACATGGCGTCCCAGTTTTCCAAAAAGAACTTCAAATTTTGATTCGTCTGACCACAGAACAGTTTTTCACTTTGAGATATGGCTTCTTATTTGAACTATAGAGTTTTAGCCGGCAACGGCGAATGGCAAGGTGGATTGTGTTCACCGTCAATGTTTTCTGGAAGTATTCCTGAGCCCATGTTGTGATTTCCATTACAGTAGCTTTCCTGTATGTGATGCAGTGCCATCTAAGGGCCCGAAGATCATGGGCATCCAGTATGGTTTTCCGGCCTTGACCCTTATGCACAGAGATTGTTCCAGATTCTCTGAATCTTTGGATGATATTATGCACTTCAGATGATGATAACTTCATACTCTTCATACTTTTCTTTCTGATATTGCTCCATTATTTTTCGCCGCAGCATTGGGGGAATTGGTGATACACTGCCCATCTAGACTTCTGAGAGACACTGCTACTCTGAGAGGCTCTTATATGTACATTTAACTTTTCCGGCCTCTTATTGCTACCTGCCCAACTTTTTTGGAATGTGTAGCTCTCATGAAATCCAAAATGAGCCAATATTCTGCCCGACATTTCAAAATGTCTCACTTTCAACATTTGATATATTATCTATATTCTATTGTGAATAAAATACAAGTTTATGAGATAAATTATTTAAATTATATATGTTAATTATTCCATTCCTTTTTTACTCACAATGTTTTACAATTTTACAAACAGTGTCGCAACTTTTTTGGAATCGGGTTTGTATAACTGAACCGCGCTCTTGCCCACCTCTTCCAACCGACCCAGGGACTGTTGAACAAAGCAATCACACTCCTCAAACGAACCAGGCTTTGGGGGTTAAGATTGCCTAGTGTGAGCACACCCTAATTATTCTCCTGCATCCCGCACACACAAGTCTCTACCCGCCCATCAAGTGTTGTCCTGCGCCGCACTCTGCTGCAATGGGTCCAGTGATCGTGCAGGTCTCTGATAGGAAGGTGCCTGTTATAATGTTATGATCGAGGCTCTGGACTCTGAGTATAACTTGTTTTTCTATAACAAACTATAAAATACTTTCTATAAAATGTTCATGTCCTGGCAGTGACAAATAGCTTGTTTTATATTTAATTTAATTACATTAATGTTATGTTAAGATTTACAATAAATATTTTTACTGCTTATATGTAAAAGGAATACTGCTGTAAAAAAGCACCTTATTTGCTTAAAGTGTTTGCAAACCAAATGCTATTGCACTTTTGTTCATATAGCAGTAATTTTAAATGAAAAAATACACTACACACAATACACTACTTTTGAATGCATTATTAGTTTTGTGCATAACAATGCGATTAATTGTGATTAATCACAGACAATCATGCGATTAATAGTGTTAAAATAAAATGATCATTGCCCAGCACTAATTATATTATATTATATTATATTATATTATATTATATTATATTATATTATATTATATTATATTATATTATATTATATTATATTATATTATATTATATTACAAAATTACTGTTTTAATTATTTATTTTATTTATTTATTTTATCAAATAAATGCAGGTAACGCATTTGATGAAGAAAATAGACTTCTTAAAAAATTGCAGAACAACTTATTTTTATTACCATGCAATATGTACAAACTGTGAAAAATTTCAATCATAAAATGTAAAAAAAATATTATATAATTAACATTACAAATACTACTACTATTACTAATTTAATTAATTTAATTTTAATTTATGCATTTAGCAGACGCTTTTATCCAAAGTGAATTACAGTGCATTCAGGCTATCAATTTTAACCTATCATTATTATCATCTATTATTAACTACTAATGATAATACCTTAAGTATCTATAGCTTATCATTGCTTATTAACTTAATGCTTATTACTTTTAAACTTAAAAATCATTTTGAAAATTTAAAAATTTAAAAATTTGTTTGACATTCTCATTAAATGTATATTTTAGTTGAATAGTATAAGAGTTTTTTCAAAACCATATGAAGCCAGCAAGAATAGAAAAAGTAATTTCTAAGAACAAAGCACATGTGTTTAACTAGATTTTAAAAATATTTTCCTTTTCTTTCTCAAGGACACTTATACATTATTGACCCATATTAATGGCTGTCTGGGTAGAAAACGTACTTGATACTAATGTTCAAACATACATCAACTAAGCTACAGAGAAAGAATTACCATTATACTGACATTCATGACAAAGGAGCTGGCAAGAGATCAAAGATGTGCCGCAGGTTTAGCAAAGCACCTCTATAAAACTTGCAGCTCGCTGAAAAGAAAAATCTGTCTTACAAAAGAGACAAGAAGAGGAAAATTCATAGATAACCTTTACAATATGTTACTTTGGTTTTTCTTTTCATCAGAGAGAGTGAAATCCTTTATTTGGGAGATGCCCACAGCTATCCACATTAAGACACCTGTCCACAAGGTTTGCTGCCATGCGGCTGATTGTAGTTGGTAATAATCGTAAAACCTGGTTCTAATTTTCGAAAGAGCTGGCGTAAGGCCTTTTGTTGGAACACACTTTCTATGATCAAAGGGCAGAGCTGACATCACATTTCCATGCAAATTGGAGCTCTTCAGAGCACTCTCTCAGTCTTCTACTTCCAGCTGTTTCACTTTCACTCACGCTGTGTGTGTGTGGTCTGGTGAGACTAAGCACATGTAGGAGAGATTTCTCACTTTTACAATAATGCACTTCTCTCTTTGTTTCCCCAAGGTTGTGGATTTGATTGCACCACCTCTGGCATCTCTGGCCTTCAGTAAAAATGGTGAGTGTGTGAATATTTATACAGTCTTCCATAAGTATTGGAACAGTAAAGACAAAATTGTTCTGTTTGCTGTGGAGTTAAGAAATTTGTAAATATGATTCAAAGATTAATATAAGACAAAACTACAGAATGTCAAATTTTATTATTGGTTGATTCAACACAAAGATGTTTTACCAGCTAAGAAGATCAGCACTTTTAGAGTTTCAGCTGGGAAAAACAACAGTAGTTGATGACAGACTACACAGCAAGATGCAAACCTCTGATCAGCACCAAACATACAAAGGCAAGATTCTTCACAAATGTGAGGCAGTAGAGTTTTGGAACTGAGTTGATGGACCGATAAGACAAAGCTTAACCTTTATCTAAGTGATTGGAAAGCAACAGTGTGGAGAAAAGAGGGAAATGCAAATGATCCTAAGCATACAACCTCATCTGTAAAGCTTGGTGGAGGTGGTGTCATGGCATGGGCATGCATGGCTGTCTCTAGAACAGGACCTCTTCATTTTAATGATGACTTAATGCATGATGGCAGTAGCAGAATAAATTTGGAAGGGTACAAAATCATTTTGGCTACCAAAATCCATAATGCCACCAAACTCATTAGTAAGCACTTCATATTGGATCATGACAATATTAGCTTTTAATCTTTTATATCCACCTTAAATTCAACTGTTCTAATACTTATGCTCACATCAAATAGTGGGATGAACTCTTATAGTGCTGTCCTTTTTATTTGGTAAAACATGTATGTGTCAAAAGACCTAATAATGAAGTGTGACATTCTGTAGTTTTGTCGCATATTCATCTTTAATCATATTTGCAAATGTCTTGACTCCACAGCAGAGAAAGCAATTTTATATATATATATATATATATATATATATATATATATATATATATATATATATATATATATATATATATATACAGAAATAAAGATATTTCATTTCCTAGCTGCTGTAATACTTAGAAAAAACAACATCATAAGACATTGCCCCATAGGCCTGTGCAGTTAATCCAAAAATGAATCCAAAGGTTTATCCAAAGTTATTAATAATAATATAATTATTAATATTTATTTATTTCTGTAAATACATTTATTGATAGCCAGATTTTGGATTTGCTATACATTTCAAGCATTTTGAGCATAAACCTTTAGAACAAAAATGTTTTTAAGATCATGAGAAAAAACCGTCTCTCTTTTCTTTGAATAAGAGTTATGGATATGTTGATTGTATTATATTTATATTAGCTTTTTGCATGCATGTGAGAAAGTATATATCTAACCCTTCTGCTGTGTGTGTGTCCCAGTGGAATGGCGTATTGTGAGTTTGCGTGTGCTGTCAGAGATCACGCTGCTGCTGCTGAGCCAAGACGAGGTGGAAGAGAGAGAGAGAAATGGAGGGAGAGAACGAGAGGGAGAGTGGGAAGGTGAAGGCATCTCCTCCAACACTCGCTTGCTGACGCTCATCTCTGAGGCCCTGCTGCCACAGTAAGACTCACCACTCACTTACCTATATTCTGCTCTCTGTTTACTCCTCCATCCTCGCTATTTATTGAAACTAAGATTGTGTCCTAACCAGGCATGATGTGATGTGAAGTTTCCAGCAACGAGCAATTTGTCTGTGCACACAATAGCTGTCAATCAAAATATATATCATGCTTAATGAACAGTGCGTAGAGCAATTTAGGACCAGTGATATTTATTGAGTTTGGCACAAATAGAAACATTGACAAAATGTCTTGTCGCTCATTGCGTATCACTGTTTAGGATAAAACTCGGATGAACCGGAAAGAGAAGGATTTTATAGCTTGCAGATACATGGTGCTGGAAAACCAGGGTATATCTGGGAATTGTAACATTGTGATATATTAGGAAAAGTTAAATTGTTAAAGTTTTATGAAGTCAACAAAAAGTCATTGAAATTTCTATAGAGAATTATTTGATTCAATTTGAGTATATTGGAGCAATTCATTGTGAATTCCAAAATATATGGAATAATAATAATAACGATGATATGCAGACCATTTTCCAATTTTCCATATTTTAAATGTGATTATGAATGACTGAATGCAACGTTGACAATAGTCTCTTAAACTGTACAAAATTCAAAAGCAATATTACAGTAATAGACAATAAGATGATAAATTGTAAAAACTTTAAATAGTAATTTAGAAAAAAGAATAATAATTTGAGATATGTATACATTCAATGAAAGTATATTTTTTGTAAATTTTCACTTCAAAGCAACACGAAAAAATCCCAAAAATATCAACACAATTTTTGTGAAAATCCCGAATAACATCCCGAATATCATCCCGAAATCTTATTGGAATTGTTTCCATTCTCAGAGAATGTGTCAACAACATATAAAAGTCACAATGTTTTTTGAAGCCGCTTTATGACATGAAATAACTTGTATCAAATTGCATACATATTGTGTAGGTTTTTTAAGGTTTTTTGTTTGTTTTTCTTCTCTGCGGGTATGAGAGTCTGCTCCTGGAGCCAGATCCTGTACCAGTATATGCTCTCAAACTGCTGGTGTCCCTCACGGAGCACAGCTCACCCATCAGCAGGTAACCAGCTACACTCTTTATACACACACATTTTATGGGAGTTTGTTCTCAAAGAACAGTATACTAAGAATTTTTACAGCAGAAGTTTTGGACAAATACACTCCTAATATTATCAGCGATACCAGGCACAAGATTGTCTTGAGGCATTTCTTTCTTATGTGTTTCTGTACTCAACCTTATTAGATTATTGATCCTGAAATTTTAAAAGTAGGTCATGCTGAGGAGTAATGAACTTCAGAGATGACGCACATAGTTTTTCACTGCATCCACAGAATCAGCTTTATGCTACAATACTATAAATATAATAACCTTGACTGTATATATTTATAAAGTATATAAATCTATAATAAAATCTTTTGTTAATATGATTTGAAAGCTTTAAATCTGCCTCCCTTGTGGATCTTAGCTTTGCTTGGAACTGTAGGTCACGTATATGATGGCTGATGCCCACACATATACATATACAGCTTTTGGCTTTCATTTCCTGTCCTGTTGTTACCACTTTCCTCTGTGGGCTGTTATAAGTTGTTACCTCCCCCCCCCCCCACACACACACACACACTAACAGACACACTGCAAAGAGCTATTTCCACTCACAATAGTGAAATTAAATTGCGTTCGCCAGCACTTAAAAACACAGTCCTTCTCTTGATGGGTTCCAGGCAAAATGAGATTGCAAGTGAGGGACATTAGCAGGTTCCGTGCTAGCATTGGCGTTCTTTTATTATTGGTTGTGATAGTAGTTCAAACTTTCCAATTATCGAGAACCTTTGGCCACTTTTAGCTTTGTGCAGACAAAATGTGATGTTAAGAGAGTTGTGCTAAATGGCTTATATAAAGTGTTCATTTTATCAGTATTAAGAATTTATGTCTAGAGTGCATCGGCTATTAATGAACTAGTATTTAAGCAGTATGTTTAATTCAAACTCCTAATGGTCTCTGTCTCAGCGAAAAGGAGGAAATGTGTCTCAATGACTTTCTGATTGACTAAAATTAAATTGACTATTTACTCCTTTTTGAACAGTTCAAAAAGTTTGTCACTGAAGGACATATCAGAAATTGTTCAAATTGGTTCAAATAATTTTTTTCACTGCATGATTCAGTCTTTAAAATGCATCACAGAATTCAAGATATCGGGGCTTTGCATTATTTCATATAGTTAATATCACACGAAGAATGCCATTTTTTCCTCCAAAAACCAGCATGATTACAAATGTAATATTGAATGTATACAACAGTTCAATAAACAAAGCCACAGCACTGTTTTGCGTATCTGAGCAACATCACAGCGTTTCGTTCCTGAATGAATCAGAGTTTATATGACTCTGATCAATCGCAATGACTCACTTATTAACAGTGACTTGCTGCCACATACTGACGGTTTTTAATTTCACATTTAAAGTATCATTTCTAATTCTTTTTATTTTTATTTATTACCTAATTTCAAATATCAGTATTCAATGATTTGTTTACATTAATAAAATTATATATGCATGTGTAACTACAAGTTAAATACATTCATGTATTGCATTGAGCAGTGTGTAAATGCATCTAAATACCACTTCAGAAATTCAAATTCAAAGATGAATTTTGTTGATACTGATTTCATGTGCTTGATAACAGCCCAAGTGTCTTATTATTCTAAAAAAGAAAAAAAAAGAAAAAAAAATGGCTTAGTTGTAAAAAGGACCATAAAAGGTAAAAATCTATTTAAACGTATTGGAAAAAATTTGTTTCTATCACTGCTCTGAACTGACCACCACACAGAATATGAAGAATATCAAAGTCAGCTGTCCACGGTAGTCCTTAAGATCAGCACAAAATCAATACAAAACTCAGCTAAATATTGTCTAATTATCGTAATCGATAAAATCCTAGAAAATATTGAGATATAATTTTTTGTCAATATCGCACACCCCTAGCTGCCAGCCGTTTCGTGCAATTGCTGAATGTAAAATTTAACACTGCATACACCATCCTTATCCTTGCCAAAGAGGAGCTCTCTCTCTGTATTTAACCAAACTCAGATTAATTTAGGTGGTTTACGAAAGAAATCTGCCAGTGTTCTTTTCATTTTCTCTTTTCTTCAGCCCTTTACATTTCCCGCAGTTGTTAGCTCCCTTTCACCTGACTGGGTGACTGACAGCTAATATTAACCAGTCTAAAATCTGCATTAAAGTTAAGAATGTAAAGATGAAATCTGTTAATATATAATGTGTTGTTGTGGTGCTCATTCATTTTTGGTGGGTGCTTCTAAATTTTTCCTGGTGCTACACCAGTGCTACCAAGTAAAAAAAGTTAATTTCGAGCCCAGTGTCAATCGGTTAAAATATTTATTGGTGATTAATCACATGATTGGATTGAGTTAAATCATGATTAGTTAAATCATGACAACTTAATCACATTTTTTTTATCTGTTCTAAATATACCCAAAATTAATACTTTTCAAGTTTTTAATACTCTAATCAACATAGGCATGGACAAATATGATTGCCTTATGCAAATGTATGTTTATTATTAGTGAAACCTACAGCATGTAGACTAGACATGTTTCAAAAGTCATAGATGATTTTAGATGTCATAGATGTCCCTTAGACACATGGGGAAAAAAACATAGAAATATCAGACCCCCATTACTTCTCTTTCTTTGCACTGAGCAATTTACTTACACAAGCCTGCTACATTATTTGCAGAATGCAAAATTTACATTTATTATTTATTATTGCATATATATTGCCTCTCTGTGTCCACATACTGTAATTTGATGTAGCCAAATTCTCAATAAAACAGTTTTCATTGTAATATTTTACGGTTTCTGGTGTCAGACAACCAAATTAATATGAAATAATGACTGAAACGTGACCCATAAGAATAATCTGCACAAAAATCCTGATTTGTAATCGAGCTGTCGTCTGATGAAATCAAATACACATGAGATAAAGACAATAGCTGTGCTGTGATTTCGGCTATACTTGCATGTAAAATTAGAGAAGCAACATAATATCTGGTTTAACTTATAGTGCTGCTCCTTTCAGCCACTCGCTAAACAGAGCAGACGCATAGAAAGTAGGGATGTGCATTTTAACCCTCTGAGGTCTAAGGGTATTTTTGGGGCCTGGAGAAGTTTTGTAATGCCCTGACATTTGTGTTTTTTTTCAGTTTCTTATACACATCTAAATGGCTAAAGTCTAATCTCACTGTAATCAGCACAAACTGGGCTATAATAATATGTGAGCAGCATGTATGTACATGATTGTGTTTTTGAGAAAAAAAAATGTTATGCGTGGTTAGTGAAAAACAAAAAATGTTAAATCACTTGAATAAGAAAATAAAACACATACAGAACATTGGTTCCCAGGACTTTTGAGAACTGGAGCTTGTAGCCTAGAATTTTTCTTTCTAAATTGTGAAAATCATATTGTTTACTCACAGAAAACAATATATTGATTTAAATTTTCTAAGACACTTTTTGTTGGTAAAAGTCATATGCGAGTAGGCGTCAACTATCATGAATATCATTGTGATTTACACCTGAGAAGACAAAGGCCTGCATAATGAGCTGCATAATGAGCCATTCAGTCAGCTGTTTGTCTGAGAGGGAGGAGTTACAAGAAAGAATGTGAGGACAAAATAAATCTATATATTTTTATGTTTGTAGTTTATTTAGAATATATTTAATTATCCCACAACATAATTTAATATTCACTTGCGAGTGCAGATAAACAGTTTATTAGGAACAATCAAAGCTGACTTTCAAAACTGAATTATTTGCATCATTACTCCAGTCAAACAATCCTTCAGAAATCCTCAGAAAGATAATGATAATAATAACAATAAATGTTTTTTTGTAGAAAATCTGATTGTTAAAAATCTGATTTTCTACAAAAAACATTTATTGTTATTATTATCATTATTATTATTATTATTGTTATTATTATCATTATTATTATTATTAATGTTGAAAAGAGCTGAGAATATTTTTTCAGTTTTTTGGGGGGGATAAATTGAAAGAACAGCATTGTTTGTTACATTTGTTACATTTATATATATATTTTTTAATTTATTATATATTATCAAGCTTTTGTATGGTATAGTAATGTATATTGTTATTGAAACTTCATAATGTTTCACTTGATTATACAATTTAGTCAGGAATTATAGTTTGGAAAAAGTCTAACTAGTAAAATGTTTACACATTATGTGAAAACTAGTACAAGTATATAAATACATAAAAAGAGACTTACTCATGTTTGTGATCTCTGCTGAATAAAGTGCTTCATTCTTTTTTCTGAGGATATCCAAATCTCAAATCCTGAGTTAATCCACATCACATCTTTTTGGGGTGAAATATGCCTTTTTCCTCTCATCGTGAAGCAAACAGTAAAATAAAAAATAAAAAACTTGAATGGTCTCGCTGCTTTGTTTTCTGTTGTGTGGGCGTATTCAAGCCGCACGCTTCAGTGAAACATTATAATCTGAATAGCGCATTCAGCGCAGGGGCATTTGAAGATATTGAAGGGAGACGTGAAAAACGGACATCGTGTTGTTTTCATATGGATTACTTTATCACAGAATATTTGTTTTTGGCAGTACTTGTTTAGTTTAAAAGTAGACATGTCAGGCGTTCTATAGATATCTCTCTCATGTCTCTTCGTTAAGTATTCACGGAGTTACAGTTCAATTTAATGACGCGTTTGTAAATAAAGATCACCGCAGACAAAGGCTGCAGACAGCACACCTTGTTTGTTATCTTTATTTTATAAATGCACAAAGTTTTGTTACGTCTGTATAGAAAAAAAGTAGACCCTTTACAGATTCGATTGATGTATTGCTCTTATCTGTATTATCAAAACTGAAAGTGTAATTTAAGTTCTTTTCGGGGTTATCAGGAGAAAATGCCTCAACGTGTATACGTGTGAATCGACTCCAGAGGGTTAAATACAGATCAAATGGCTGCAATTTATTATTATATATATTTTTTTTATATTATTATCATGTTCTGTGTTGATGAGGTGGTGTCTTTCACCAGTGGAGGTGTCTTTGTTTGTGCTGCTGTGAAGGGTGAAACTCTACCTTTCAGTGGGATATTGAACAGGACGTGTGGTGTGTGGGAGCTGTCTGTGTCCATGGTGTTCAGGCATGTGGAAGTGTCACAATTTGTTTGTATGTGTGACTGGCTATTATTCTTTCAGCACTGTTTATGTGGGTGGCTCAGGACTGAAAGGATGTGTGGGCATAGCAGTTGCTCTGGCTACAAACACTGGCCCATGACAACATTGTACATCCACTGAATGGACGAGACACAGATGGATGGGTGGATGGTTGCTGTGTCTGGAATCTATGTAATAGATCTATTTGTTAGTACTCCAGAACAACAGAAATCTCAAGAGGTGAACCATGGAGAAATCACACCCTACGACGACTGTTATAGTGTCTCGGGCCCAGAGTGCCGATGGCGCCAGTAAATGTCATGGCTGTTGCATGCCATTTTGAGAGAGTGAGGGGGAAACAAGGACCACATGTAGCAGCTCTCCTTACTTACTGATTGAAGATCAGATGCAAAGGTTGCCTGCAAGTGTAAAGATTATGTGCATACATTCTCTTATTAGAAGCTTTAGTGTCTTTGTCTGACATTTACCTTTTTTTTTTCTCAAAAGAGATTACATGCATTATTTTTTTTTCAAATGCCTATTATGTATAGATAGAGTTTTGTCCTTCGTTTTTAGAGCCCGACCGATATATCATATTGTTATTATTATCGGCCGATATGAACCTGTTTGCCGATATATCGTTATATACGGTCATGGCCAAAAATATCTGCATCCTTGGTAAATATGATAAAAGAAGGCTGTTAAAATTAATCTTCATTGTTAATCATTTTGATCTTTTATTAAAAAAAAACACCTTTCATTGGATAATAATAATTTAAAATGGGGAGAAATATCACTATGAAATAAATGTTTTTCTCTCATACACACTGGCCACAATTAACTGCACCCTTTTAATCAATACTTTTTGAAACCTTCATTTGACAGTCTAACAGCTCTCCTATAATGCCTGATGAGGTTAGAGAAGACCTGACAAGAGATTAGAGACCATTCCTTCATCCAGAATCACTCCAGACCCTTTAGATTCCCAGCTCCATGTTGGTGCTTCTCCTCTTCCGTTCACTCCTTTCATTTTCTATAGGGTTCAGGTCAGAGGACTGGAATGGCCATAGCAGAAGCTTGGTTTTGTGCTCAGATACCCATTTTTGTGTTGTTTTTGGGGTTTGTGTTAGGATTATTGTATGGTTGGAAGATCTAAATATGGCCCATTGTAAGATTTCTAACAGAGTCAGATTTTTTATCTGTTGGTATTTGATAGAATCAAAGATGCCATTTGTCTGAATAAGACATCCATGACCTCCAGCAGAAATATAGGCCCCTAACATTAAAAATACAGCTGTATATTTCATTGTACACATGGGGTACTTTTTAACCTGTGTTCACCAAACCCATCTTGATTGTTTGCTGCTAAAAAGCTCATTTTTAGTTAAATCTGACCATAAAAGCCAGTCCCATTTGAAGTTCCAGTCATGTCTGATAACTGAATTAGAGTTTGTTTTTGGATGAGCTAGGAGAATTTTTCTTGAAACCCTCCCAAAGAACATGTGGTGATGTAGGTTCTGTTTTACCATTTTTTAAAAGGTTTTCTGACCCCGAGAATCAACTATTTTCTGCATTTCTCCAGCTGTGGTCTTTTGAGAGTCTTTAGCCATTCAACTCTCCTCCTAACCATGCATTAGGACGATATAGACACAAGTCCTCTTCCAGGCAGTTTCGTAACATTTTCTGTTGATTGGAAATTCTTAATTATTGCCCTGATGGTGGAAATGCGAATTTCCATTGCTCTAACTCTTTTCTTAAAGCCACTTCACTCATTTGTGAAGCAATCTTTTGCTGCACATCAGAAATATATAATTTGTTTTTTCTCATTGTGATGGATGATTAAGGGAATTTGGGCTTTGTTTTCCCTCCTCTTTATATTTCTGTGAAACAGGAAGCCATGGTTGGATAATTTCATGTTCATAATCACCCTGGAGTGCTCAAAATTGTGACTAAGAATGATAATATACTTCAGAAATATTTTACTCAAAATAATTTCTAAGGGTGCAAATAATTGTCCAACGTGTATTTGAGAAAAACATTCATTTCATAATAATATTTCCCCCCCATTTAAATTCTTAATATCCAATGGAAGTTTAGATTTTTGTTATTATTATTATTATTATTTAAAAAAGGATTAACAATGCAGATTAATTTTCACAGCCTCCTTTTATCATATTTACCAAGGGTGCCGATATCTTTGGCCATGACTGTATATCGTATCGTAACATAATGCAGATAAAATGCTTGAAATGGTGTAATTACTTGGTTTGTCCAGCAGAGTGCGCGCCATTGTGTGCTACTGGGCACCCTGGATGAAACGCTTTGAGGTTAATTCTATGGAAAACCTTTGAAACTTTGAACGATGCTGCGAACCCAAACCAAATTCAGGGGATCCCTTCAGCTCGAGGAACCTTCTCGAATGCTATCAAGTGTATGTCTAGAGGCCCTTGTTCGAATGAGACCACCCCTGCATTGATAGCTCCCGGGGTTCGGGAGTTATGGGTGGTAAAATTTGCGGCCCGGCAACAACCGATCTAGCGATCCCAGGGGGCTGCCAACATGCGGAGGGTGGCCTTCGAGAGGGCTCCTCAAACTGAAGGGATCCCCCGAATTTGGTGGAGATCCGCCAGCATGATCGCAAGATAGTGACACCATTCAAAACTTTCCCTTCAGTAAGGAGGTCACTTGTTCAGGCAGCAGCATTAAAGTGCTGTCTTATTCGACCGCAAGTGCCCTGCGAAGTGGACTTCACATGAAATTCTGCCATGATTCCAGTTCCGAGGGAACCTACGCATTACATTCAAAGGGCATTAAAGTGAGCGAGATGTGAATTTATATTGTATTTATTTACAGCGGTAGAGGAGAGCGGGGCACAAAGTAACACTTTTTGATTCTTTCGGTTTGTGTAAATCCACATGGGGTGCAGATTTTTTTTTCCACAATAATTGTACACTTGTCTAGTACAAATATCTCGCTTTGTTTCATAATTACAGTGTATACGTTTTTCTTTTGCCCTCAAAAAATGGAAGTTAATGTGACAACATGCCCCGTAGGTGGAGTACATTGTAACATCTGAGGGGCACGTTGTAATTTGACTATATCACAGCTTAAAATCTTATCTGATCAAATGAAATAAATATACAAGACAAACTAAAATATATATATAAAATGTCTCATTTTAAATGTATAATAAAAACTAAGATGAAAATTTGATTTAAGCCAGAATTACAATTTGACTATGGTAAAATAAATGTGTGTTAAATCTAACCCTGCATTACTTTGTGCCCCGCGCTCTCCTATAATATGTCACACTTCAACACTTTCTCTAGTAAGTTTTGTCTGTGTGTGAAGAAGACAGTAGCACAAATCCATGAATAAATGTTCCAAAGTGAAATAAACTTAAAAGAAATAAAGTTGAATGGAATTGAATTGAATTAAAGTTTAATAAACTTCAACTTTACTGTTAAGTGCTCTGATGTCATACTCATTTTGGAAAGTAAAGTTTATTGTTAAATGCCCTGCCTCCATTACAAGGGGTGCTGATCGGTCACGAGCTTTCTGCAAGGGAACACGGAGAACAGCGTTAGCATCCAGTCTTCTGGAGTGATCACTCACTTGTGCATCAGTGGCCGCCGCTTGATTGTCGGCAGCGTGACCGATCGGCCGGTGATGAGGTTTCCAGGTGCTCCTCATGCATTTCCAGGGCGACGCTGATAAGGCCTCGGGACACGCGTCACACCCCCCCCCCCCACAAGCGTTGTCCTGGTCCTCTTGTACAACGGGGAGATTGGGGGTGGGTGGGGAGTGTGCCCTGACAGACTTGCGAAAGCTGACCAAATCCTGGAGAGTCCGTCAACATTGGCGTTGGCCGTCCCGGCTCGGTGTTGTACGCTGAAGTGGAAGTCCTGGAGCGACAGGAACCACCGCGTTACCCGGGCGTTGGTGTCTTTCGCCCGGGCCATCCACTGCAAAGGGGCATGGTCAGCAATTAAGGTAAATTTCCTTCCCAATAGATAATACCTCAGCTCCAGGACTGCCCACGTGATCGATCGGCCGGTGATGAGGTTTCCAGGTGCTCCTCATGCATTTCCAGGGCGACGCTGATCCCGAATCCGTTGGATGGTATTCTGGACCCCGAGGTGGCCGGCCATGGGATGTGAGTGGGCCAGCTCCATCACCGTCTCCGTCTTCGCCAGAGGCACTACCAGCAGGGTTTTTTCCTCCCCCCTTCGCGGTGCAACACAATAGAGCAGGCCTTTCCTGACGTTGACGTGTGGGACCGGGTGGGGCCCTGGCCGGACCTCCTTCCCCTCGCTGACCCGGACCTGTGCCCAACAGTGCTTCAACCGGTCGTCCTCGTGCTGGGCCTTGCTGAAGTCGCCCTCTCCTGACACCTGCTGGAAGACATCAAGATACTCAAGCGGCCAAGATCCTGGGGCGGCCGAAATGGTGACCCGCCGTGCCGCCACCTCTTGGGTGTCCCCGTGGACACACGTGATGGCCAATCGGGCTTTAGACTCCAGACGGGGGGCCAAGACAGTGGGGTGGACGAGGCTGACCGTGTTCCCGGAGTCCAGGACAGCTTCCAATGGGTGGCCATTTACCCCCCCGGGTGGGGCGTGGTGGACGATACGGCCGCTGCAATCGGTGACAATCCCACCCGAGCAAGGATTTTCCGCTTCAGTTCCTCGTAGTTCTCGCTGGCCTCGGGTGGGAGGGAGAAGTAGGCACGCTGTGCTTCGCCGGTCAGGAGGGGTGCGAGCAGCCGTGCCCAGCCCGGGCATTCCCAACGCTCTCGGATGGCGACTTTCTCAAATATCTGTAGGAACATCTCTACGTCATCATGGGCGGTCATTTTGGGTATCAGCTGTGCGGCCTGGACATGGGGATCAGGCGGCGGGGCGTGTCGGCCTGCCTGGAGGGCGGCGAGCTCACGTTCCGTCTTCCCTTGACGGCTGGCGAGGTGTTCAGCAATTTGTTGCTGGCGGATGCTGACCTCGGTGAGGTGTTTAATAAGTTCTTCCATGATGAGGGGAGGAGCGCCCGCCTGCATGGGGAAAGGGAGAAAAGAAGCAGCGGTGAGGTAACAAAATAATAATATATATTTTTTTTTAAGTGAGGCAGCTGTCGGTGACTCTTCACGCTAGTGCCCGCATTCTCCACCAGTGTCGCGGGGTGAAGAATCACACTACAGCAAGGAGTGCAAGGTAAGTCCCCGGAGGGAGGATTTATTTGAGAGTGTTCAGGAGTGGGAAGTGCTGGTGCGCTGATCGTGGTGGTGTCCCAGGTGCGGCATGTCCGTGCGTAGGGGGTGCTGATCGGTCACGAGCTTTAGCTTTAGCATAGCACGGATAACAGCGTTAGCATCCAGTCTTCTGGAGTGATCACTCACTTGTGCATCAGTGGCGGCGGCTTATGTAGCCGCCACTTGATTGTCGGCAGCGGCTTATGTAGCCGCCGCTTGATTGTCGGCAGCGTGACCGATCTGCTGGTGATGAGGTTTCCAGGTGCTCCTCGTGCGTTTCCAGGGAGACGCTGATGAGGCCTCGGGACATGCGTCACACTATATATATATATATATATATATATATATATATATATATATAATATTCTGTTTATGTATATACTGTATTCTAAAAATAGTACCAGTCGAAAGTTTGGACAAAGAATATCAGACAATATATCAGTATCAACCTTTTTTTTTTTACTCCATAATATCGGTATCATATTCGGCTCCATAAAAGTTGGTCTGGCTCTAATTGTTTTATCTCTGACTTTTAATGTTTTTAAATATATAAATGCCTTATGAACTAAATAATAGTGAAAAATAAAGAACTCTTTGAACATTTGTGTCAAAATAAATTAATTAATAAAAAAAAGATGCCCCTCATCTGTGACATCATTTCCTACAATCAACATTCTGTTAGTGTAGGCCTACTCGTTTACTGTGGAGAAAAAAAGTGTAAAAGGTGTATAGTGAAAAACATGCTTAAGATGCATTTTTTTATTATGCAAAAAGGTATTACATTTTTGTATTTGTCTTTAAATTATACATACAATTTTCACTCATGTAATTTACCTTAGCAAGAGTTATTTCATTTTGATATTTTATTAGAAAAATGTTCAGAATGTCATTTCCATCACCATCTTTATTCAGAATGCTGTCAAACACAATATATATATATAATTTGAAATGTAATGGACATAGAATGTAATGGACATAGCTACTTTGCCTGACGACTGTGCAAGCGGGCTTATAACCTGGTTGGTCTGAAAGCTGTGTAAGTGAAAAGCTCAATATTTTTTCACCCACCCAGTTGACCCCATTTACCTCTGCAAACGCTCGTCATTCAGAAAGATGGATGAGTGGTCCTAGTCACTGGGCTGCTTGCCTATTAAAGACCTAATGGAGTACATACCGGACACGAGTAAGCCTTCAGTGAGAAAAGGCCACCATCTGTCTCTCTCTCTCTCTCTCTCTCTCTCTCTCTCTCTCAGTTGTGTCATGATGAAATGGTCCTATTCATTATTCCTGCTTACTCCGTTGTACCCAGAGCATGTGTGTTTTGTATTGGTTCTTGTGTTTTGTTGGTAATTGTAGGGATAATGATGTTTGTTAGGAAGGAGAGAGCAGACAGATGAGAGATCATTGACTGTTCTGAATAAACAGACTGCAGAAAGGGCACACTTGAGCGTACTGATTGCTCGATGTGCGTCACTGTCAATGGACTCTTTGTACCGTGAGTGACTGTATATTCATGATGCTATTGTGAATTAATTAATGTTGTTTGCTGCAGGTAATCTGTTCCAGGTATATTGAATAGTTTAAATTTATGGTCTCGTATCCGAGGCTGAATGGTTTATGCACACTGATAAACACATTAAGTTCTAATGCTCATATGAAAGCTTTTTTAGCTCAGCTTTTGTATTCACTTTATTATAAATCAGTAATAATAATAATGATAATAAAAATTACAATTCCAAAGAATATTTTATATAGCACATGAATTGGTTTGGCAAATTTAGTTTTTACAGGAAATTGCTATATAAATGGATATTCATTTTAAGATTTGATCAATTAGCCATATTCATTAATTGTATTATTTAATAATATTATAATATTATTTAATAATAATAACAATAATGCACTCCATATTTTACTGGTGATAAATGAGATGACTCCCCATTTAAATAAACAAAATGGTAGCGATCAGACAGGTAGGATCTAAACCATCTTAGAGCCTGCCCTTGAATACCTGTATAGTTTTGTAATCTATCTATGAGTATTTCATGATCTATGGTGTCGAACGCAGCACTAAGATCAAGTAAAACTAGCAATGAGTGCAGTTTCTGTGCTATGGTGGGGCCTGAAACCTGACTGAAATTCTTCATACAGGTAATTTTTGTGCAGGAAGGTGCTCAATTGAGCAGACACAACTTTTTTCTAAAACTTTAGACATAAATGGAAGATTTGAAATAGGCCTATAATTTGCCAGTACACTAGGATCTAGTTTTGGTTTCTTTATAAGAGGCTTAATAACCGCCAGCTTAAATTGTTTTGGAACGTGACCTAAAGATAACGATGAGTTAATAGTATTGAGAAGCGGTTCTTTGGCTACAGGTAACAAATCTTTCAGTAATATAATGGGTACACGATCTAATAAACATGTTGTTGGTTTAAATGCAGTGATAAGTTTATTTAGCTCTTCCTGTCCTATTGTTGTGAAGCACTGCAGTTTATCTTTGGGTGCGATGGATGAAACTGAAGTGTTAGACGCTGTAGAATCTACATTCACTCTGGTATTTCTAATGTTATCTATTCTATCAGTGAAAAAATCATGAAGTCATTACTATTAAATGTTGATGGAATATTTGAATCAGGTGGCATCTGGTAATTTGTTAATTTAGCCACTGTGCTAAATAAAAACCTTGGATTGTTTTGGTTATTTTCTATGAGTTTGTGGATATGCTCTGCCCTTGCGGTTTTTAGAGCCCATCTATAGCTGGACATACTGTTTTCCCACGCAATTCTAAAAAATTCCAAGTTATTTTTTCTCCATTTGCGTTCAAGACTACAAGTTTCTTTATTGAGAGAGTGAGTATTACTGTTATACCATGGCACAGTACGTTTTTCTCTAACCTTTTTCAATTTGATGGGGGCAACAGCTTCTGATGTATTAGAGAAAATAGTGAGCATGTTGCCAGTCATTTCGTCTAGTTCATGTGTATTTTTGGGTACAAATAGCAGTTGAGATAAATCAGGCAGGTTATTTGCGAATCTGTCTTTGGTGGCTGGAACAATAGTTCTGCCCAGACGTTAACGCTGAACCCTAAGAGATACATTTGAATTCTTTTGCATGTCTGACAGTGTAACATTAAGTAGAAGTATTTCAAATGAGTTAAACCTGTATTCTGTTTTCTGGGTAACATTGAGAATATCACTATATATTGTTGCAACACCTCTGCCACGACCAGTCTTACAGGGCTCATGCTTATAACAGTAGTTTGGTGGAGTAGACTCATTTAGAACAATATAATCATTTAGTTTTAGCCAGGTTTCAGTCAAGCAGAGTATATCAAAACTATTATCTGTGGTCATTTTATTTACAATAACTGCTTTGGGTGTGAGTGATCTAATATTTATGAGCCCAAACTTAAAAAATTGTTTTTGTTCATTTACTTTACATTTTTTCTGGTTTAATCATGATAAGATTTTCTCTAGATCCTACATTAAATTTATATTTTGACCTCACTATTCGGGGAACAGACACAGTCTTAATAGATTGGACATCGCAAGTACTTCTATCATTTGAGTGTGTAGAACAAAAATCATCATAATAGTTATTTGAGAACTGGCTTACTAGTCATATGGAGTGAAGTGTCCTGGAGATTTTTGAAGGTAGATCAACTACATCTAGCTAATAATAGCTAGTTCTCTCTGTAGCTGCTTATTATGGACAAGTGTGAAGATGGCAGTGTTTACCAACTGGGAAACATCAGTAACTAGTCTCGGCAATAGCAGCCATATTCATTCTTGTAACTTGATTAACCTATGGTCAGTGATGGACAGTAACCTCGCTACAAGTAGTGATGCTAGTAGTTTAACTACATTTCTCAGTAGCATGGTAGTAGCGTCGCTGTTTTTTTTTTTTTTTTTTTTTTTTTTTATCAAATAGCTTTTCAGTAGCGAAGCTATTTTTTATTTTTTTATCAGGTAATCGGAAATATAACTGCTAAGGCTCACTGATCCTGGACCAGTAAAAGACACCACCGCCACTAAACCTCGTAACGTCATTGGATCCTTAAATTGTCAGTCAAACCTCATTATTCCTCCCGCCTCTTTTGTAAATGAAGTGTGGCGCGTATTTTGGTGCTTCTCCGGTTGTTTTGCAGTCTGAAGGCAAATAAAGAATAAGAAGATTTTTTTTTTTTTGTATTGAAAAGAGTGTCTTAGCATTTTTGGTCAAGTCAGTCAAATAGCTTGTGCAAAGTGCTGAATCTTTTGTAATATGATACTTTAGCCAAATAACAGAAAAACAAACAAAAAAAAGAAACTGAGTGCACATAGCGACCGAAAACTCTATAACCTGCAAGTTTATGAAAATGTAAATATGATGCCCATACTGCTTCTGATGTGGCGTTAATGACGGGGAAAAAACATTTACTGGTCAAAACACTGTACAATGTATGGTTTTGCATGTGTTATTTACCATGTCATTAGAGTGTGATGCACTAATTATTTATGTATATTTAATTATTTATTCATTCAATCTTTTATTTATAATTTTTTTATCAGTAATGTACATTATAGCCTTTTACTTTACATTTTCCGTCATATTTGAATAGTTTTTTGGTGAATTAATTAATAACATAATGAAACATGCAACGATGCAAATAACAAAGTAAATAAGTTATTTGTAGGCCTATATATCTACGTGGTAAGACTATACAGTACAGTAAGATTTCATTAATGTTAATGTAGTAACTAACATGAACATACAGTGAACAATACATTTATTAGAGTATGTATTCATCTTTGTTAATGTCTTTTATTTGTAGTTCATGTTATTCACAGTGCATTAACTAATGTTAACAAACACAACTTTTGATTTTAATAATGTATTAAATGTTGAAAATAACATTAATAAATGCCGCAGAAGTATTGTTCATTCTTAGTTCATTTTAACTACACTAGTTAACTAATGTTGTGGAGTGTTGCCATTTACATTTAGTCATTTAGCAGACGCTTTTATCCAAAGCGACTTACAAATGAGAACAATATAAGCATTCAAAATCAACAAAAGAGCAATGATATACAAGTGCTATAACAAGTCTCAGTTAGTTTAATGCAGTACACATAGCAAGGTTTTTAAAGCGTAAAAAAATATCAATAAAACAATAGAAAAAGAAGAGCAATCTAGTGTTCGAGGCCTTTTTCTTGCTTTTGTTAATTGTATAATGAAAAGAAAACAAAGATATAATACAACATTTTTTTTTAGAAAACAAGCAGTTAGTAAATAAATAGAGTGCAAGTCGAAAGGGGCAAGTTTAAAAAAAAAATAAGAAAGAATAGAATTCGAATATAGAGTGCTAGAGTTAGAGGGTCAAATAAAGATGGAAGAGATGTGTTTTTAGTCATTTCTTGAAGATGGCTATGGACTCAGCTGCTTGGATTGAGTTGGGCAGGTCATTCCATCAGGAGGGAACAGTTCATTTAAAAGTCTGTAAATGTGATTTTGTCTCTCTTTGGGATGAACAATAAAGTGTCATTTACTTGCAGAACACAAGCTTCTAGAGGCACATAAAACATACATTTATATAAATGCGTCTGTATACAATAAAGCCACAATACCAACTACCATTGGGAGAATTCCGCCTTACAGCAAAAATGTATTTTGCCCGTGTCACGATATGAGGTAAATCCGGCCCTGTACATGATACTGATGTTGTTGCCAAATTGGTTTGGAACAGTTATTCAATAAACAACTAAACTGAACTATTATGCCTGTCTATCTGCTTGACTGACAGTTGTATTGATCACTGAGAGAGAATTTACTTTGTATGATGTTGGTTCAATATAAAAATGACATTTTTGAAAAATAGCTCAGATGTATTAAACTATTTTGACATCAGATGAGATGAAGAGAGACCCACCTTTTGTAAATATTTTCCAAGCAGTGCAGTAGTTCTCTTGTTGCCAGGCAGAGCAACTGGCACAGCCAATCACATTAAATAAAGCCGTTTTAATAAATTAGGATTTTGAGTTCACAACACTTGAAATCTTAAGTTAACCTATTTTATAGGACAATAAGTTAAACAAGGCTTTTGATTTATGGGTCCAAAATGCAAAATTTTAAGTAATGTTTAGTCATGATTACTTAAGTAAAGACAACATTTGGCATACTGTGACTTTGAATGTTCTCTTCAAACAGTGAACGTCCTACATAAACAGCATTTTTGGGCATCATAGGTGTTTAAATATTACAGTCTGATTCGAACTGTCCTTCTTGACAGTATCATTTGATTTAGTTTTAAAAAAGTAAATGGTTGAACATCACATACTATGTAATTTTACTGTCAAAATACTGTACAATGTGTGGTTTTGTATTATTTACCATGTCATTAGAGTGGGATGCACTAATTATTTATGTATATTTAATTATTCATTCATTCTTTTATTTATTAATTTTTTTATCAGTAATGTACCTTATACCTTTTGTGTTACTTTTCTGTTATTTAGTTATTTTTTATTGTATTCTTTTTTTTATCATGTATTACCATTTACAGTCTTAACTATGATTCATCCTGTGGCTTTCTATTTTCCTATCTTTTATTACTATGGTTGTTAGCAGTCCATTTTAAAGCAAAAAGCGTTGTTGGGTAATAGTTAGGTAACATGGTATATAATGTCGCTTAATGGAAGTTTGTAAAATATGCAGGCATCTGTATGCCATCCCATAATACCTGAAACAGTATCACTGTATGGTTACAGTAAATTTCTGGCAACCACACCTTTTTCGGGCATCATAATCATGTTTTAATATGTGAGCCTAGTGGAGTTTTTCTCTCGACTAAATGTTTGAGCATTATAATCTAATAATCTTATTCTGTGATTCCCAAAAATGCTGTCTAGGTAGGCAGCTCACTAGGTTTGTACACACAGGCCCTCTGTTTCTCACTCTTGATACATTGTTGTTTTCCATCTGACTTTTTCCCTCCATCAATCTTTCACTCTTTCATCAGCATTCTTTCTCTTTCTTTTTCACTCGCCACTGGATTAGTCAAAGGTCATTTTCCCAGCTGACTGATCTTGGCATGATGGAGCGTTCACACCTCAGCGGTCCTGTTCAGTGCCAAAACCCAAATGCACGCACAAGTGTCACACTAATGAAGATGGAACATGGGCCTAGTGCCATGAAGTAAATGTATGTGTCACAAGCTAAATGTGTGTATTTGTGTGTGTGTTTGCCCCAACAGGCTTGTTAGGGAGAGCCGTCTCCTGCCTGCTGTCTTTCAAGTCATAGAGGTAAGTGTGCTTCTGAACCTTCTGGTTTCCTCAATGTCTGTTTGACTTGATTCATTTATTTGCTTGGGGTTTCTACTCTGTCTTCGGTAAGCAATGGAATTACCAGAAAATGATGTGCTTTATGAAAATCAGAAAACACTACGTTGGAGACATTAGCCATGTTTGAGAATGCATCAAAGTATTTAAGGCAAAGGAATAGATTGGTAGAATTTTATCAGTCCTAGATGGACCATAGCTGTTTTGGTCATTTTGAAGACATAATTCACTCAAAAATGAACTTGGTTATTTACTGACTCCCATTTCATTCTAAACATTTACACTGTAAATGAAGAAATAAAACCAAGAAATAGAAGATAATTAAATAGTTTAAACAATAAATAAATATATCTTCACTGCATCTCCGTTCCTACAGAAATGTAATTTTTTAATCTTAATGCTAATGCAATTACAGAGCTTCAGTGGAGGGGAAAATTATCAGAAAATAGTTACTTTATTTCCGTCTTTCAAAAAAGGGATGAACAGAAGTTTCTATTAAAAATAAATTATTAATTTATTAATTCCAGAATAAAAGTCTTAGTAAATCACATTTCAAATTGACCAATAGGCATTTCTGAATCTGCTCAATTCATGTTTAAAGCAGTTAATTAAATTGAACAACAAAAGTTCTAATACATTTCCTTTTCAAAAAACCGACAAATAAAACTGCCAACACTTTACTGTGACTTTTAATTTAATGTATTCTTGTGGTACTGACCCCAAAGGTTTGAAGTGTATTTGAAATGTTTATTTAATTCTGATTCAAAATGTTAGTTAAATGTAACAATAATCAAATATATAGAGTATTATTTGCACACGAGGAGGAAATGTACATTCAGCTTACACTATGCATTGACACACACAGTGGCTGTCAGCAAAGCAAATGTTAAAAGGAGATTTTAGTCCACATACTTTCTTAACCATCATTACATGAAATACAACTGCATACAAGCATCAGCGAGTGATGTGAAATGAGATGTCTTTGACTTTACAAAAATAAATAAATAAATAATAATACTAATTGTAGATTTCAAGTTTGGAACAACATTATGGTGAGTACATGATGACAGAGAATTCCAGGGTTCTTACGCAGCTTGGAGAAGTATGGAATTTGATTTAAGCAATTTTCATGTCTGGAAAAGTTTGGAAAAAAGAAAGCAGATTATGGAAAAATATTAGCATTACCAGACTTCTGCCCATATTTAGTTTTCTATAACAGGAAATGATTCATTTAATGAAAATAAATGTGTCATACAAGAATTTGTATGTTTTGGCATCTTTGCAAAAAAAAATAAAAAATGTAAAAATTTTCTTAGACCATTGAACTTGTCAAATAGAACAATGCACACAGCTGTATTGTGCCATCAGCCTATTTCTTGTCATGGTTAATCTGCCACCACAGAGAATGTGTTAAATTAGACATTTGGCCTTGATATTACAGGTACTATTCTAAGGAAAGCCTAATTTTGAGCAAATACATCTCTATTAATCCATGTGCATTCAAGCTCTCATTTTCTTCTTAGTAAAATGGCATTGATGCACAAAGGAATTGTGTTCTAGTATGTAAAACTAGAAAATGTAATGCGTAAGCATGCAAAAAAAAAAATCCCTTTCTTGTGTACATGCAAAAGTCTGTATGCAAGAAAACCTATGAAAACCCCCTCGAGAAAATACAAATATTTACAGATGACTACTATATACCATATAATCCTGTATGAACCATTTATGTTAAAAATGGCCTGAAAACCTACTAAGAGTAAATTTGAGTTTGGAAAAGTATGGAATTTTGAAATGGAAAATGAAATGCAACCCTGGATTTCATTTTTGGAGGATCTAATCCTTTAATTAAACATGTTAAAACAGTTCCCGTTTTTTCTTCTGATTGGTCACTAATGTCAAAATACTGGCAATTTAGCCATATACCTGATGTGTGTGTGTGTGTGTATGTTTGTGTGTTAAGCTCAGACCTTTCTCTCTGAACATGTTAACATCCCAGTATCCATTGAGTTATTATGTAAATGAGGCAGTGGGGGTCTGACCTATCAGAGTGCAATGTGTAATTGGGTTTACAGAGTTAATGGAGTGTGGATTTGAGGCTTTTTAAACAGCACGTTACATTCTCATTAGTGGACCCTACATCGACTGTTAACAGTCAAAACACCCCACCTCCTCAAACTCGCAAACACACATACATACTTATTTTCAGTAGGCCAATATAAATGGCAGAGCTGAGCAAAAAAATATGCTTTAGATTTAGATTTTTTTTTTTTTTTTTTTACAATTTTTGAAGCTTTCTGATAAATGGACATTGTTGAGCTGCCCAGCAGCAATCCAGAGCCAAAAGATTTTCAAGAAGTATCCCATGATTGATCCTTTGACGTGCCTATTACCTGAAGTGAAAAATTACCATTGCATTACAACCACTTTTCAAGGTTAATGTAAGCCATAGACCCAGAGTGTCTCATGCACTGTAATAAAATTTTCCAAGTATATACTTTCTCAGGCCAAGCCAACCAAATAAAACTCAGTCTACTGTAAGTATTTGATTATAGAGCATTTTAAATGCAAAAATTGTACGATGATATAATTTGATATAATTATGCAATTATAAGCCAAAAAGAGGACACAACCATTTACATATATAAGGTCCCAATAGTTAAAATCCATATGAAATCAAAATTTACACCATTTTCTTTGTTCCTGCACATTGCTAGTCTTGCCCACATTGCTAGTCTAATCCACTCAGGGAAAAAAAGGCCTTGGCAATTTTCTTCTGCTCTGGTATCTGGCTTCTCTGATGATGTCAGTTTGATGGCTCCGTGAAATATATTTAACCACTCCCCTTCAACCATTAGTTTGCTTCAAGCAAGAGATGGAGAGTTGTGCTAAAATAAACCCTCACCCTCTATTTCGTTTGAAATACATCACAATTTTGAAGTCAGTAGCAACTTCCCGTTCAAACTTAAGCATTGGTTATTGCATTAACTAAAATTAACTAACAACAAAAAATGCTTTTGTTACAATATTCATTAGTTATTCATACAATATATATGATTACTTAATAAAATACAACTGTTCTTATGTTAGCTCATATCCATTAAATATGAACTTTTTATTTTAATGTATTAGGAAATGTGGAAATGTATTAACAAACATTAAGATATATTTTATATTCTATATTTTTCACTGTTAGTTTTTAACTAATCACACTAATGTAAACAAATAGAGCTTTATTGTAAAGTGTTACCAATATTATTACCATGTAAAGTTAAACATTATGCATGAAACGTGAGACATGGTGCGTTTGGTCTCGTACTCTATCGCATACGTTGTTAGTGTTGTGCGCTTGCTTAGACCTTTGTTGTGATAAACAGTAAAGTGCGTTCAAGCGCTAGCCGAAGACAGTGTAAAGACCATCGACTCTACCGTGCGACTCCACCGGGCAGGGACACCGACAGGATAAATAAGTATTGTTTTGATTGATCTCTTTTTCCTTCTCCTTGTTTCAGTTGTTTTTTTTATTTATATCCAATTCTTACTATGTGTTTCCAGATCCCTACTATCACTACCACTCGCAAACCACACATCACACAATGTAGGCAGCGCAATCTTAACAACCTGCGCTAGGGCTGCACGATGTGTCATTTAAGCATCGATATCGCGATGTACGAATCCACGATAGTCACATCGATGTGCGATGTAGGCTTTCGTAGTTGATCCGTTATTCATTAACTGTACAGGCCAGCTGCTGCCCCCCCCCCTCTATTTACTCTAATTTAAATAATACTCTGATGTTTAAATCATTTAAAATGAGAATGTGAGTGTGCTCACCCCATTTTTGTTTGTAAGAAAAAATTAGATTAGATTTCATATCGCAATATATATCGCAGAAAAATTAAATATCGCAATGTCATTTTTTCCCAATATCATGCATCCCTAACCTGCGCACTTTGCCTATATCTGCTAATACACTACTTTCTGTTTTCTATTGGTCTCTGGAATTGCCAGTCCGCTGTAAACAAAGCCGATTTCATTACTTCTATTATTAGTCATTCAAAGCTTAATCTCATGGCCCTAACAGAGACTTGGATCAAACCAGAGGACACTGCTACACCTGCAGCACTCTCCAATAATTTCTCATTTTCCCACTCCACCCGTTTGACTGGAAGAGGTGGAGGTACTGGTCTGCTCATCTCTAATGATTGGAAATGTAATAATTTACCATCTTTGGGTATCAACAGCTCCTTTGAATCTCATTCAGTTACTGTTACCTACCCTCTTAAAATAAATTTTGTAGTTGGCTATCGACCCCCAGGACCACTGGGTAACTTTTTGGATGAATTAGATGTGTTGCTCTCAACCTTTCCTGAGGATGGTACTCCCCTAGTTATGCTTGGAGATTTCAACATCCACCTAGATAAACCTCTGTATGCTGATTTCCACACTCTGCTTGCCTCTTTTGATCTCAACCGAGTGTCAACTACTGCTACTCACAAATCAGGCAACCAACTGGACCTTATTTATACACAACACTGCTCTACTGATCATGTTCTGGTTACTCACTGAACATGCCTTTTGATTCTAACAGTGCTACTGATACTTTCAGCTCCACACTTACATCTTGTTTAGACACTGTTTGCCCCTTATCTTCCAGGCCAGCCCGTAACACCCCTTCTGTCCCTTGGTTATCTGATGTTCTATCAGTCAAGATAGAACATCAGTCAAGCTCATATCACCAGCAAACATACACACATGTACATCCTTCTCTCCACTCTCTGAGGCAGAAGTCTCAAAACTCATCCTTTCTAATCACCCTATTACTTGCCCGCTTGATCCTATTCCATCTCATCTCCTTCAAGCCATTTCTCCTGCAGTTGTACCTGCACTCACTCACATCATCAACACATCCCTCCACACTGGTGTTTTCCCCTCATCATTTAGACAGGCTCGTATAACTCCACTACTTAAGAAACTCACCTTCAACCCATCTCTTTTAGAGAACTACAGACCAGTTTCCCTTCTTCCTTTCATTGCAAAAACACTTGAACTAGCTGTGTTCAACCAAGTCTCTACATTTCTCACACACAACAACCTCCTTGACAGTAACCAATCTGGCTTCAGAAGTGGACATTCAACTGAGACTGCCTTGCTCTCAGTTGTTGAAGCTCTAAGACTGGCAAGAGCGGAATCCAAATCTTCTGTACTTATCCTGCTTGATCTGTCCGCTACTTTTGACACGACTAACCACCAGATCCTCCTATCAACCCTACTGGCAAAAGGCATCTCAGGAACCACACTTCAATGGTTTGAGTCTTACCTATCATATAGGTCTTTTAAAGTATCTTGGAGAGGTGAAATGTCCAAGTTCTTGGACCACTTCTCTTCTCTGTCTACATGGCATCATTAGGTTCTGTCATTCAGAAACATGGCTTTTCATACCACTGCTATGCTGATGACACTCAACTCTACCTCTCATTCCATCCTGATGATCCGACGGTAGCTATTCGCATCTCAGCTTGTCTAACAGACATTTCTTGCTGGATGATGGACCATCACCTTCAACTCAACCTTGCCAAGACAGAACCTCTTGTGATTCCAGCAAACCCATCGTTTCATCACAATTTCACCATCAAGTTAGGCACATCAACCATAACTCCTTCAAAAACAGCTAGAATCTAGATCCTGGAGATTTGCTTTATTCAACATCAAGAAGATCAAGCCCTTTCTTTCGTAACATGCTGCACAACTTGTTCAAGCTCTTGTTCTGTCCAGGCTGGACTATTGCAATGCCCTCTTGGCAGGTCTTCCAGCCAGTTCTTTCAAACCTTTACAATTAATCTAGAACGCGGCAGCAAGATTAATTTTTAATGAGCTAAAAAGAATACACGTCACACATGTGTTTATCAATTTGCACTGGCTTCCAATAACTGCTCGCATAAAATTCAAGGCTTTGATATTTGCCTAGAAAACGTACTCGGTTACTAAACTTAACCTCGGTTCTCTGTAGAAGAACGAACGAGTACTGCGTCTTAGCTAAGACGCTACGGGAAAAGTCTCTTTTCACGAAATACTGAAGCAAAAAATTATCCTTAATTTTGTATTTTTGTAAAGCGCATTTGCAGCAGTACACAGCCATAGGCGAGACGGCTCGTTCGCTCATTGGCTTGTTCTGCGGCAATTGCACAGCCTATCGAGCGCGGGCTGATGCAACATCGGAACAATAAGGGCGCTTCGCGCCCTTCTTGCCACTTCCCGCCGAAACGGGTGTGGCCCAACCTATAAAAGGAGCTCGAAAAGCCTGACTCACCTGATTTATTTCATCGCCGAAGCAAACCAGAGTGAATCGTGCGCACGGCAGAGAACGCAGTACTCGTTCGCTCTTCTAGAGAGAACCGAGGTTACGTTTAGTAACTGAGTACGTTCTCTTACGAGAGCTCTCTCGTACTGCGTCTTAGCTAAGACGCTACGGGAACCCAATGTAAAACGCCGTGCGCGCAGGGATCACACACCAATAAACCTGAAGCAACGCCCAGGATTTACAGTGCACAGTCACCTGAGGGACTCACAGAGAGTCCAGGACAGAAAAGGGAAAAAGCCCTCCGTCCTATATCTAGCAGCATCCGTAGATGCGGCAATATGACATCACACAGCCGAGGCAAGGCCTGACCAATGTGGCAATGCGGGTCTTACACAATACTGCCCATATAACTGTCGGCAGCGCATAGCGCCCGTGAACTCAGAATTCCCCTCAGGGCCCTGATTCGACTATACCGACAACAGCCTTGCTTGCAAGGCGGGGACCTCCAGGTTATAGAACCTGATAAATGTAGACGGCGAGGCCCAACCTGCCGCCATACATATATCCTGCAAGGAGATCCCAGTAGACCACACCCACGACGCGGCGACGCCTCTTGTGGAGTGTGCTCTGATGCCCAACGGGCACTGAAGGCCCCTGGAAGCGTAAGCTAACGCTATGGCGTCAACTATCCATCTGGATAGAGTCTGTCTCGAAACAGCCATTCCCTTGGAACGTCCACCGAACGAGACAAACAGCTGCTCCGTCTGCCGAAAGGCAGCAGAGCGAGACACATAAGCTCTTAAAACCCTGACAGGGCAAAGAAGACTCGAGTCTCCATCCTCCCCTGACACCGGCAGGGCAGACAGGGCAATAACCTGAGCCCGAAACGGTGTGTTGAGGGATTTCGGCACATAACCGTGCCTAGGTTTGAGTATGACCCTTGAGTCATTGGGCCCAAACTCCAAGCACGACTGGCTCACCGCGAGCGCGTGCAAATCACCCACACGCTTCACAGAAGCGAGAGCCAACAAGAATACTGTCTTGAACGACAGATGCTGAAGGCTAACCGATTAGATAGGCTCAAAAGTGGGACCCTTCAAGGCCTCCAAAACCGCCGCGAGGTCCCACATAGGGACTGACGGAGGTCTGGGAGGATTCAGCCTCCTAGCTCCTCTGAGGAACCGGATGACTAAATCGTTCCTTCCTATTGACTGACCGGACGCCGTTTCAGAAAACGCCACGATGGCCGCCACATAAACTTTGAGCGTGGATGGGGCTCTGCCCTTATCCAACAGCTCCTGTAGGAAGGAGAGGACCTCCGTCACCTCACAACTAAGGGGTGAATAACCTCGAGCTGTGCACCAGCTGGAGAACACCGACCACTTTGAGGCATACAGACGTCGTGTCGACGGAGCTCTAGCCTGAGTGATGGTATTTAGCACTCCCACTGCGAGATCAGCGGGTAACCGTTGAGCGCCCACACATGGAGGGACCACAACTCCGGTTGAGGGTGCCAAATCGAGCCCCTGGCCTGCGAGAGGAGGTCCCTCCTCAACGGTACCGGCCACGGGGCGACATCTGCTAACTGCATCAAATCTGGGAACCATGGTTGGTTCTTCCAAAGAGGTGCTACAAGCAGTATTGAACATCTCGTTTCTCTCACCCGTTCTATCACCTGCGGACGGAGGGAGACGGGAGGGAACGCATAAAGCAGGCAGCACGGCCATCTCCGTGACAGCGCGCTTTCGTTCTTGGAAAAGAACGCGGGGCAGTGAGCGTTTTCGTGGGACGCAAAGAGGTCCACCTCCGCCATGCCAAATCTCTCCCACAACAGCCGGACTGTTTGCGGGTGTAGAGACCATTCGCCCGTAGGAACATTGCCTCTGGACAGCCTGTCCGGACCCAGATTCTGCAGTCCAGGCACATGCACTGCTCTCAGCGAGCGCACGTTGCGCTGAGCCCAAACCAGGAGGCGTTCCGTCAGCCTGCACAGGTTTCGGGACCCGAGACCGCCCTGGCGATTTATGTAGGACACCACGGACATGTTGTCCGCACGGACTACGACGTGGTGATCCTTGATATGGGGACAAAAGCGCGTCAGCGCGTTCTCCACTGCCAGCATTTCCAGGCAGTTGATATGATGGAGCTTTTCCCGTTCTGACCATAGGCCAAAGGACGGTCTGCCTTCGAGCAGCGCTCCCCATCCTGAAGTGGAGGCGTCCGTCGACACCATTTTCACACTCGGGGAAGTCCCCAGGCTTACACCTGATCGGTACCAGCCGTTCACTGTCCAAGGTGCTAGAGCCGCAACACAGCTCTGATCGACCTTGAAATGCAGCCGCCCAGACGCCCACGCTCTGCGCGGCACCCGAGCCTTCAGCCAGAACTGCAGGGGGCGCATGCGGAGCAGGCCCAGCCGCAGAACCGGAGATGCTGAGGCCATGAGACCCAGCATCTTTTGACAGTGTTTGAGCGACACGGTCGCGCCGCAGCGGAAAGAACTCGCTGCGCGCTGAATGCCCATCGCGCGCTGTGGTGACAGCCGCGCCGTCATGGAACACGAGTTCAGAACTATACCCAGAAAAAGGATCGTCTGACTGGGGTTCAGCGAACTCTTCGCCCAATTGACACTGAGGCCGAGCTTCTCGAGGTGATCGAGTAAAACGGCCCTGTGGTCCACGAGCTCCGCTCGTGATCGGGCCAGAACCAGCCAGTCGTCCAAATAATTCAGCACTCATATGCCTCTGAGTCTGAGAGGAGCGAGCGCTGCATCCATGCACCTCGTAAACGTACGAGGAGCCACGGAGGACTGTAAACTGGTATGCCTGGCCCTCGAAGGCGAATCTCAAATATCGCCTGTGGTTTGACGCTATCTGTATTTGAAAATACGCGTCCCTCAGATCTATTGACATGAACCAGTCCCCTCTGCGAATCTGCGCGAGGAGTTTCCTGGTCGTAAGCATTTTGAAACTGCGTTTCATCAATGCCTTGTTCAGCTGTCTTAGATCCAGTATGGGCCTGAGACCCCCGTCTCTCTTGGGCACCAGAGAGTATCTGCTGTACAGCCCCCCCCTCGCTTTGAGCTTGAGACACAGGCTCTACAGTCCCTTTGCTCAACAGTTTTGATATTTCGGCCCGAAGTATGTGTGCTACTTCTGTTTTGACCGTAGTTTCGATGCGCGCTGAAAAGCGCGGAGGGCGTCGAAAAAAACTGTAGCGAGTAGCCTCTCTTTATAATGCCTAGCACCCAATCCGATACCCCTGGAAGCGCTGACCATGCATCTACATGAATGGCTAAGGGCTGGATGCGAAGCGCGCTCTGTTGACCGGGCAACGGCGGCGCTCGGGTGTGCTGCGCATTTGAGGCGGGGAGCGCGCTGATCACAGCGGGCAGATCGCTCCTCCTCGACCCTGTCCCGGCGCTTAACCGACTGGGGGAAGGCTGAGCAGGTCCCGTGGGACTCGATATGTCTGCGAGTGACTGTGGGCTGCATATGCCACTTTCAACTCGCTGTCTGCCTGTGCAGAGCGTACGTGCACGGGCCTCGTTTTTACAGAAGCCACGCGCCGTATGTGACATAGTGTATGTGGGCACGTGGGAGTGGGCACGTTTACTATGCGGCGCGCTCGACCGATCTGTGTCGATCTTATGTGCGCGAGCCCTGTGTGCAGGGCTGTGCTTACATGTGGAGATGGGCACTGAGGAGTGGGCATCGTCACTGCATTTATAGCACCTTCGGCTGTGGCCGGACGAGTGTGCACGGGTTTTTTATTTTTCTTTTTTTTTTTCTTTTACAGAAACCACATGACGCGTGTAACATAGTAATTGTGGGCACTGAGGGGTGGGCACGCTTACTATGCAGTGTGCGCGATCGACTTGAGTCGCTTTTATGGGCGCAGGCCCTGTGTGCAGGGCTGTGCTTACATGTGGAGATGGGCACTGAGGAGTGGGCATCGTCACTACATTTATAGCACCATCGGCCGTGGCCGGACAAACGTGCACGGGTTTCGTTTTTACAGAAACCACATGACGCGTGTGACATAGTGATTGTGGGCACTGAGGAGTGGGCACGTCTACTATGTAGTGCGCGTGATCGACTTGAGTCGCTTTTATGGGCGCGAGCCCTGTGTGAAGGGCTGTGCTTATATGAGGAGATGGGCACTGAGCAGTGGGCATCGTCACTACATTTATAGCACCATCGGCCGTGGCCGGGACACCAGAAATTACACCTTTTTCGGGAAATATCTGGGTAGCCGTGATAACGGTTTTCGTGTGCAGGCAAGCGGGAAACCGTACAGGCTTGCGCATTGCAAAAAACGCTGAAACAGTCACAATCTCTGGAACTGAAACAGCGGCGCGCTTAGGTGAGAGCCCGGCCACAGCGGAACTCGTACACCGGCGCTTCGATGAAGCAGCCATCGTGTGTAGTGCCGACGCAGCGTCATGCAGCATGCGTAGATGGCAACACCGCTTTTGCCGCCGTCCAGCAGAGGGCGGACAAAGGTGCGTCGCTATCGCCTGTTCCACCGGCGGAAGTGAGTGGTAGTTCCTGTTTTTAGCATAATCAGTGTGGAGAATGCTAGTGAGACAGACGAACGAGTTCGCGCTGAATATGGAGCGTTCCAAGCCTTCGCCACCTCTTCGTGAAGCTCAGGAAGAAATGAGGTGGGCTTTGAGAAGTACGCTCATCCGAAAGGGAAATACCATCCAGCCGGGAACGAGAGGGGGGGCGCTGGTGCAAACCACTCGTGGCCGGGACTCATCGCGGCCAACACGAGCATTCGCCCCGGCTCCTTCTCGATGTCAGCTCGTCTGCTGGGCTTCTGAGCAGAAGGCGCGAGATCCTCGGAGCTTGCCCAGCCCTCACTGCCCGAAGCTAGCAGAGAGCGCGTTTCCTTTTCCTCCGACGCGGCCCTGAGATCGACTTCCTCGGACGACGCGCCGGCAAACAGCGGGCGCTTCCCACCGGGAAGCGATGCAGGGGGGGCCGGTGAAGCAGGGTGAACCGGCGAGCTCGGTTGAGCTGAAGACGGTTCCGGAATCCGCTGGAAGTGATGCTTTTACGGCGCCTCAGCGCAGCGGAGAATGCAGGCTCAGAGAAAAAGGCCAGGCGAGTCCTCAGAGTCACCATAGCAACAGCTCGCAGTGGGGGCATCCGCCGTCAGTGAGCGCGAGCGTTGCATGATCTTTACCCAGGCAGGAGACACAGATGACATACCGGTCTCCCTCGCTGAGTGGGGCTCTGACGAGCCGCAGGAAGGCATCTTAAAAAAGACGCGAGCTCTTTTACGAGAGCAAGGCAAACACACACACACATAAAGAACAGCTTGGATATAACAGAATTGAAAGGATATAGGCGCCGGATAGCGCAGCAGGAACGGCAGTGGAAGGCGGCGATGCCAGCAGCTTCAGAATGGCTCGTCCTGCTGATGTGCTTTCTCAGACGGCGCTTGCTTCCTCCGTGATCCAGCGATGCGTGAGCTTCGCTGAAGAGATGAAAAATCAGGTGAGTCAGCCTTTTCGAGCTCCTTTTATAGGTTGGGCCACACCCGTTTCGGCGGGAAGTGGCAAGAAGGGCGCGAAGCGCCCTTATTGTTCCGATGTTGCATCAGCCCGCGCTCGATAGGCTGTGCAATTGCCGCAGAACAAGCCAATGAGCGAACGAGCCGTCTCGCCTATGGCTGTGTACTGCTGCAAATGCGCTTTACAAAAATACAAAATTAAGGATAATTTTTTGCTTCAGTATTTCGTGAAAAGAGACTTTTCCGGTAGCGTCTTAGCTAAGACGCAGTACGAGAGAGCTCTCGTAAGAGAACTACCACTGGCTCTGCACCCATTTACCTAAATTTGTTACTTCAGACTTATGTGCCCTTTAGAAGCTTACGTTCTGCAAGTGAACGTCGCTTGATTGTGCCATCCCAAATAAGCACAAAGTCACTTTTACGGACTTTTAAATTAAATGTTCCCTCCTGGTGGAATGACCTCCCCTACTCAATCCGAGTCCTTAGCCATCTTCAAGAATCGGCTTAAAACCCATCTCTTCCATCTTTATTTGACCCTCTAACTTTATCACTCACTATTCTAATTCTATTCTTTAAAAAAAATCTAACTACCTTTCTAATCTTTTTGTATTCTATTTTCTTTTAATTTATTATGCAATTGTGTGTGCGTGTGTTTGTGTGTGTGTGTATGTGTGTGTAAAAAGACCTCTAACACTAGCTTGCTCTATTCTTTTTTTTATTCTGTTTTCTTTCTTTTTATTTATTATATTATTTAAAAGTCCATGCTACATGTACTGTGTTAACCTAACTGAGACTTGTTATAGCACTTATATATCATTGCTTTTTGTTGTTTTTGATTGCTTCCACTGTCCTCATTTGTAAGTCGCTTTGGATAAACGCGTCTGCTAAATGAATACATGTAAATATAAATGAAAACATGAATACAATATTACAACTGAAAGTCGAAATCAGTGGCGCACACCATAATCTTGTCAGTCAGAATATTCAGTAGTCTCGCTCTTCAGCTTCTTTTTCCACAATGCTCTGCAGTGAGCTGATTGCAGTTCTGTTATCTTCATTTACCTTTCATTTTGCACTGACTTGTGGTCTGTACTCACATTTGCTGCAGTTTTGCTGCAGTTGTGCCGATGTGGTGGTCTCATCTCAGACCTTTAACGTCCATCTGTGCTTGTCTTTCTCGCAGCTAAAGCGTTTGCTTTGGAAATTCCCTCAGCAGTAAAAAGGCAGTTAAGCCCTATTTTATTTGGTCAGCTGATATTGTCTGGCAAGAGATTCAATCAAGCAGCATGAGAAGATCATTCAGTTTTAATATCTGGAGAGAAAATTCATTTCAAAGCGTGCACATTTTCAAATGGATAAATTTATTAAATTTGAGTTCCACCTCAGTAGATAATTTATGAACTATTTTGGAAGTATGTGCTGATATAAAATTCTGGCTATTATCGATTACAAGGTCATTAGTTGTGCTCATTAAGACAGGTATTAGTATTTCTTTTTCACATACCTTAAATTAGGTTTTGTGCGTGTGTGTGTGTGTGGTTTTTCTTTAAGGTTTGCTCTGTAGAGAATGTGTCTTACAAAAACTGAGGTAGGATGTTTTTATGATATTAAATAGTTTTGAGATATGTATGAGATGTTTTCTTGTGAATTGTGACGACTCGGCTGCCTCCCCCCTAATTATGATCGGCACCCAGTCCCTTAATCACCGCCCTTCACCAGGCTCTCGACAGGAGTGGGTGTGTGAGAGAGGAGGGACACTGGATGAGCCAGGGCTGGTGGCGTGTGATGAGGCACACCTGATGCCAATGGTGCCTCATCTCCGCCGATGTTTAAAAGCTCAAAGCGCCTCTCCTCGAGAGACCGGTCTCTTCCCCATGCATGCATGCTGATATTCTCCGAACGATAACCGCACCCATTACACGGCCGTCGGGCCAGGATGCCCGGGCTGTCTAGCCCCTTCAAGCTCCGCGGCCAGCGAGACAGATGCAGCCGCTGGAAGAAGACACCGCCCTTCTCGCCCTAGACCGAAGAGGGGAGCGCGTGTGGCCGCTGGACTCCGCCCCTTACCTGGACCCTTCCTTCCTGAACACTGCCCCACCTACACGAACCCCGTAGCGTGACAAAGACACCAGATGCCTGTTTATGTTGGACAGTCTGCCCCTTTTTACACTTATTTCCCTGTTTTGGTTTCTTTTCTGTTAATAACAGCCTCTCTGAGGCCTGACGCCAACCCCCAATGTGTCTGTCGTTTGCTCCTCCCACCACAATAGTTACAACTAAAGATCGATGTTAGGCAAGGTTTTCTGCTGAATGTCTGCGTCTCCATAAGTTGTGACTGTATTTATGCTCTGGCACAGCCTATAGTCACTCTAAATGGTTTCTACATGCACAGCCATCCAAAAGTTTGAGGTTAGTGAGAATTTTTGATAAATTGATCAAAAGTAACAGTAAAAACTTTGTTTTCTTGTTTTCTTTTTACCTTTCTGTTCATAAAATAATCTGAAAATATGTATAAAAAAATTATCAAGCAGCACCATAATTTTCAACTGAAATGTTTTTGTTTTTTCTTGAACACCAAAGTAGCATTTTCGAATTATTTCTGAAGGATCATGTGACACTGGAGTAAAGGCTGTTGAAAATCCATTGCCATTATAAACTTAAATGTTAAGATATATAAAAAATTTGGGATGTAATGATTCACTCACTCAGTATTTAATCTAAAACATATTGTATAATTAGAATTTTTAAACAAAAATAGAATAGTCTGACTTTATTTTTTCTAAACTATACTACATAAAACATCTGCACGAAACAAAAACAGCAGACAGACTGAATGAGACACATGCTGCATCCCAATTCGCCTACTTATACTGTGCCCTAAAAGTAAGTACTCTTTTTTTTTTTAAGAAAAAGTACATACTTTTGCATAGGGCTGCAACGATTCATCGACGTTGTCGACAAAAATCGATAATGGAAATAGTCGACAATGAATTTCATTGTCGAAGAAATTCGACGTTGTCGAAGTTGTCGCCAGACATGTTTTTTCCGACCGATTGAGGCATCTCTCTTCATTACAATCTCTGCCGAGAGTCGTACATGCGCATTAGCTTCTCTGCTGAGCGATAACATACAGAAATGGCGGCGTCCAACGCAGCAGCTGCGCGTACCAAAACATCTCAAGTTTGGGAGCATTTTAGCCTGGATACGGCGAATAAAAAGATTACCTGCATGGTTTGCAAAGCAGTCCTTGCGTATCACGGCAGCACCTCGGTGATGCATGAACATTTAAAGAGAAAGCACGTCGGACAGTTGAATGAAACGGAGTTTGACTCGCCTCGGTAAGATTTAAATAACATGGAAGCCAATACGTTTTGTTTTGGATGTACATTGTACATTTGTGACCCTGAATCACAAAACCAGTCTTATGTGTAATTTTTTTTAAATTGAGATTTATACATCATCTGAAAGCTGAATACATAATCTTTCCATTGATATATTGTTTGTTATGATAGGATAATATTTGGCCGAGATACAACTATTTGAAAATCTGGAATCTGAGGGTGCAAAGAAATCGAAATATTGAGAAAATAGCCTTCAAAGTTGACCATTTCTATTGACGATAGTGCTGCATCCATTCACTGACTTGCTGACTTTCCTTAATATGAATAAACTGAACGACAAAGCCTGAGCCTCATGTTGATTTTAAACTTGGTCTGTCCACCATGACAGGTTTGTGTCCATGTAGTATCACACAGTCCATGTTTACAACTTAAATTCAGACGACTCTGAAAGCTTATTTTAAAACCATTAGATTTCATAATGTTGAGACGAGTTGTAAAGTTCTTTTGCAACAGATTGACCACTGAATGTATCTCACAAAATGCACTTAATATTTTTGTTTACTGTTTTATTGCTGCTAATGTGCCTGCCCCTGGTTTACAGGAAGAAAATGTTTACTTGATTTTAATTTAATTTTTCTTACAAATCAAATGTGCCTGTCCTTTATAAAAATGATAGTTTCTTTATTTATGCATTTGTCTATACTGACCGAGCGCTGTGCCTAATTGGTTTTAGACAGGGCATTTTTATTTACTTTTAGTAAGAATCGGCCTATCAGCAGCAAAGTTCAATAAAATATGCATTTTTCATTGAAGTACCCCCTTCTTTCTTGTGTTTACTATCATTTTCCACAGAATTAAAGCAATCTCATGCTAAATTTTAGAAAATTTTTATAATTATTCGATTAGTCGACTAATCGTTTCAATAGTCGGTGACTAGTCGACTATTAAAATAGTCGTTAGTTGCAGCCCTACTTTTGAGTTTGTAGTAGAATAGTAGGCAAGCTTTGGGACATTCTACTTCTTCATAAATATGTCTTTAATGGATGCTCTGTTGCTTAGTTATGTACATCCTCCCACCATTTAAACCTAAAGTATTGAAGAGAAATGAAGAGGCACGTTGATCTGCCAGTCGCAGGTCTATCATGCTGAGAACTCTGCTCATATGTATGCATAATGATGCATTTAAAAGTTAATGACCAAACTTATAATTACAAAAATCAGTGTTGCTGTAGATGAAATATAATGCAGATAACAATTAAAAAAAATTTTTTTTCAACAGGTTAGATATTATGTATCATTATAACCCCTTTCTCTACCTGTCTGTAGGTCTCGCCATGTTTTAGTTTTTTAAAACTTTTCCAGTGTGTTTGTAGTTCTAATAGAATCCTCATCCACCGCACAATCTGCTGTGGACAATAGTAACCATTAGAGTATGCATGGATCTGCACTTCAAATTTCTACTGGAAGCAGTAAAAAGGTACCTTTGGAATACTCATTTCAACGTACTACGATTTGGGACATACTAATTCTAATTTTGAATACTATTATACAAGACAATAAAAGTGACTTGACTTGATTTAGAATGGATAGTATGCGAATTGGGACACAGCAACAGATTCAGTCTCTGACAGCAGGTGGCACTGATGGAACAGCAGCAATACAGTATTTCCTTGGTTACCACTGTAAACAAAGCAGTGCTGTTATTAAAAATATGTAAATTGAAAATGTATTATGTAGAGGCAAGAACTTTTCTTAAATACAGTCAGTTCCTCTAATAATGTTTCACAATTTTATAGCATTACTCTAAAATAAATTAATAAATCTTACTCACCACAACATTTTGTTAGTGCTATTTGTTTAATGTTACACATTGTAATGTTGTGAGATATTGATTGTAATTTTGAAATATTACGTTTTATATATATATATATATATATATATATATATATATATATATATATATATATATATATATATAGTACAGACAAACTCAGTTTCCATGAGTTTGGAAACATTACTATTTTTAATGTTTTTGAAAGAAGTTTCCTCTGCTCATCAAGCCTGCATTTATTTGATCAAAAAATACAGAAAAAAAGTAATATTGTGATATATTATTACAATTTAAAATAATTGTTTTTAAATTTATTATACTTTAAATTATCATTTATTTCTGTGATGCAAAGCTGAATTTTTAGGATCATTATCACATGATCCTTTAGAAATTATTCTAATATGATGATTCATTATCAAAGTTGGAAACAGTTCTGCTGCTTAATATTTTTTCAGAACATGTGATACTTTTTTAGGATACTTTGATGAATAAAAAGTGGAAAAAAAAGAAGCTATGTTTTTAAAATATAAATATTTTGTAATAACAATATACACTACTGGTCAGTAATTTGGGGTCAGTAATTTTTTTTTCTTTCTTTTTTTTTATAAAATCAATACTATTATTCAGCAAGGATGTGTTAAACTGATAAAAAGTGATAGTAAAGATATATATATATATATATATATATATATATATTATTAGAATATATATTATTAGATTTTTTTTTTTTTTTTTGAATAAATGCAGTTCTTTTTAACCTTTTATTCATCAAATATTTTAGACAGCAGAACTGTTTCCAACACTCATAATAAATCAGAATATTAGAATGATTTCTAAATGATCATGTGATAGACTGGATGTTACATGTGACACTGAAGGCTGGAGTAATGATGCTGAAAATTCAGCTTTGCATCACAGGAATAAATAATTTTTTAAAGTATATTCAAATAGAAAACTATTATTTTAAGTTGTAATAATATTTCACAATATTACTGTTTTTTTCTGTATTTTTGATCAAATAAATGCTGGCTTGATGAACAGAAGAAACTACTTTCAAAAACATAAAAAATAGTAATGTTTCCAAAACAAAACATACTAAAGTGAAAGTGACGTGACATATACGGACAAGTATGGTGACGCATACTCAGAATTTGTGCTCTGCTTTTAACCCATCCAAAGTGCACACACACAGCAGTGAACACACACACTGTGAACACACACCCAGAGCAGTGGGCAGCCATTTATGCTGCGCCGCCCGGGAGCAATTGGGGGTTCGGTGCCTTGCTCAAGGGCACCTAAGTCGTCGTATTGAAGGCACTGTACATGCACTCCCCCCACCTACAATTCCTGCCGGCCCGAGACTCGAACTCACAACCCTTCGATTGCAATTCTGACTCTAACCATTAGGCCACGACTTCCCCTAAATATACATGTATAATTGCTGCTATTCTGAACTGGTGTTTCACGTCATAGTATTATATTTATAGCATGGATTTTAGTACTGGAATGCTGTATTGACCAATCAGAAGAAAAAATGGGAACTGTTTTATCAATTAAGCTCACCCATCTTTAACATAGACAGTAAAAGAAATGGACACAGCGACCCCATTGGAACTCAATTGAGACAAGTGAAGCCCATTTTTAGCGATTTTTAGCACTTCCGTTTCTAACATGGCTAACTACGCTACCAACAAAGGTAAGCCATATTAATATAGTATCATTTAGATTATATAGTATAAAATATGGAAAGCAACACTGTAAGAGAGAATAAAATAATAAATTAACCTTGTGTAATACCTATATTGTTATTATTATTTCAATGAACAGATAAGAGCAATTAATTTGTGTTTTATTGTACATTTGCATAGACTTTTTTTCTGTTTTGATTGTGATTGCTGTATGCTATTAACAGATCCAGTGATTTTGGATCATCGGGAGTAGCTACATTCGTCGTGGGGAAGAGAGGGCCAGAGAGACCATCGGGGCTAATCTTGGCCTAGCGGCCAAGGTTTACTGGTTTGGCTGGGGTGGACTTCGATGGCACGGACTCCTTCCTTTCTTCTGCCGGTCCCTCAGAGGAAGAGCAGCCCCGGATGTCCTGCTGATTCACTGCGGCGGGAACGACTTGGGTTGCAGGAAGAGCATCGATCTCGTCGCAGCGATGAAGCAGGATCTGCAACATCTCTATCAGCGTTTCCCTCAGATGACCATTGTGCTGTCTGACATCACCCAGAAACATCGGTGGAGATCGGGCCTTCCGGGGAAAATTGACAAGTCCCGTAAATTGGTGAACAGTGTCATGGCTACCTTTGTCTTGGGAATGCAGGGGGGTATTGTGCAACACCCTCAAATTGTATTTAACAAGCCTCAACTGTTTCTAAGGGACGAAGTTAATTTATCACCTAGGGGTAATGATATTTTTTTAAATAATTTAGCTGAAGGCTTGAGAGTCTTAATCCAGTAGGGGTGATGCTGGATTAAACCTCTCAGCATGTTTTTAACTTGAAACAGTTGAAGATTGTTAAATTGTTTTGGGGTTGTGTATGTGCCTTTTGTCTTTAGTTTAATACATGTTCACATTGGTAGACATAACATTGTTCAATAGTCACTGCTCTTTCTCCACCCACCCTTCTTTCTCCCCTCCGTGCCATTCATGTATCACCCTAGCCATCCACCCCATGGCCTCTCACTTTTCTTCCCCACGACGAATGTAGCTAGAGAGGGGATCAGGATTTAAAAAAAATAAAGTATTACTTTTTTAAAATTGTTTTTGTGTTTCAATAAATAAATATTTATTAACGAAATGATTCAATATTTATTATCAAAACACACAGTAGACACTTCAAGTAGACATACTTTGACAGAAATGTCATGTGGTTTTATTACTTATGGTTTAGAACTTCGTATATAATGATGATGATTCAAAAATTCATAATCTTGCATTATACAGATGGAGAAAGTGTACTTACCTGAAAAAGCTTAATTTGGAAGAAGAGTTTTGCCTCTTAGAACACATGTATGCTACACAGCAAGACATTTTCGCACAAGGGAAAATATGCTAGCAACAAGTAAATTGAAGTAAATGGGAAGATGAAATCACGAAAAAAAAGGCAACAAACAGTTAACACACTGAATTAACAAAATACCACCTATAACAAAATACTTAGATGTCTTGAATGATGATCAGAAGTTTCCAAGGTCAAAGTATCACGGCTTTCCAGAAATAAGGGCTCAGACTAGCCAGGTGTATATAACGTTATGTTAAGTGCAAGCAAGCTGAACTCGAACGCTCAATGACACATCAGAATGAACTCACATATGTCTGTGTGATTTTGGAAATCAAATCGTATTGTATAGTAATAACATAATATAATAACATAATATAATATAATAATATTATAATAATTATATATCATATCATATTACGCTATATATAATTACAATATGACATCTTACATTAAAACATTATAGGCCTGACAAAAGAAGTGGCTAAAATCGACTTTTATTATTATTATCAACTCTGAAATTATAGCCTATTTTTGGATCTGCAGTACTTAGTCATTTTAGTTAGTTAGTTTAGTTAGCTTATTTTGAACACACACACATTATATATATATATATATATATATATAGATTATAAAAATATATAAATAACAGATAACAAAGAACATGTACTTTCATCCAAAATTATTAAAAGTGATTCAAATAGCACATGCACACATACATGCATAAACGCACACATTAAAAAAAAATTTGTTTCCTTCTATCTACATCAAATCGAATAGTAACCCATCCAAAACAGACATATATAATCCCAGGAACCATACTGTCAGTATACAATATCCCCTCGAGTCATTTTCGTATCGATTCAATATAGGCTGTTCATTTATAGTCTCTTAAAATTGCTTATTGTTCTACATGATTTCATCTCTTCACGTAAAACATTTGCCCATAGGCTAATATTCAAATAATTGTGAGCTAGGTGTTAAATCATGCAGTTTGGGCTAATAAATCATGGTTAAAAACACTTGAACAAAAAACATTTTTCTTTATTTCACGTTATGTAGGCTATGACATTTTGTAGATGGCTTCCGACCAGGATGAAAGGGATCACATTCATCTTCAAGCATAGATCTGTAAATAAATAAAGGAACGTTAACCGCGATTGACATTGAGATTTTTCTTACACTGCCTGTATAATTTCCTGATAATTTCTCTATTCCCCGTCAATATACCGGCCGTTACCCATACTTCATTATTTAATGAAGTAGATAAATTATTCAAGTTCGTGGATAAAAGCTACTCATATGTATTCACTTGCCACATACCGAATTATTTCCAATTCCCCAGAAACGTTGTTGAAATATTTTGTCCCGTTGCTTTTATGGACTCTATATCCATGGGCTTCTCTCTTGACGTCTCCCCGATTGCCTGCGAGCTTCTCCTCCTGTCTATATGGTAATTTCTCTACTGTGCAACAGAGAGTCGAGTGGTTATGACGCAATCGTTAGCCTATTTTTACAAAAACTGTTTCTACGGGGCCATAATGTAACATAGAAGGTAATGGAGCCCTTTATACATTGTCGTGTATCTTTAGAAATAAATAATGGACAAATGGAGTCTTTAAACGTCTCAGATGTAAAGTTATTCGCTGTCAAAGTGATGCCAAAATGAATGGGAGTCAATGGAATGCTAACGCAAGTGAAGTTCTGCTACAAGATGGCGGCACGCGGCCGACTTCAACTTCCGGTCGACTTCCTTCCCGCCTGATCTTTAAGTCTACTGGTCTCATGCTATACTTTATTTCGAGGCCAAACTGAACTTGTTTCAACTGCTTGTTTCAATTAGAGACTCTGAAATCCCTTTCACATTGCCATTCTGGCAAATACACGGGTAAAGTGTTCCGGCAATTGTTCCCGGGTCGCTAGATTTTGCACTTTCAGACTGCCAGTGATTACCCGGGATATGTGCTTTCACACACAACCCGTAAAGAACCCGTAACGACACGTGACATCAGGGCGTGACGTGTAATGTACGAGTTGAAAACGCTAGGCACGTTATACTTTCACTGAAGCAAGCAAACGATCTCGGCGTCAGCGCGGAAAGTGAGGAACTAACTGATCTCTGCTTCATTACAGTTTGCACATATTTTTTTGTCGCGAATGTTGCTCTTTCTTCAAAACAGCCGGTAAAAGAGTCACACGATACCGCGCGTCATCAATTCGACACGGCATTAGATCTGGCTTTTGTTCACACAGCGCTCGTCCCGGGTTGAACCCGGCAATGTTACTAGGTCCCCGACCCGGGTTCAATGCCGGAATCAATCCTGGGACGTGGTTGCTTTCACACAGAAGGCGACCCGGCAATGTTCCAGCAATATGCCGGGTCCGACGTGCAGTGTGAAAGAGTCTTGAGTCTCAGCAGTGTAGTTCAGATGCGGTCCATTCATCCTCATGAGCCCTGAGAGGACATGAAAAGAAGTCGAGGACTCTAATGAACAAGAGATCACTAATGAACATGTAGAGAGAGAGAGAGGTTTGTCTGACTTCTTTGGCCATCTCAGCAAGCCAGTGAGCTGTAAGAGATGTTAGCTACAGCCTCACATCCCCTTTAATCCCAATCCCTCAATACTGCTGGCCTTCCAGTTCACAAACTGCCGTCCACACAGAGGTTTGGGCCTGTTTCCTATAACAAGCGAAAGGATTACCGCCTACCGAACATTTGAATTGTGTTAATGTGCTGAGGTGAGTCTTCTCTGTGTAGCCCAAATCCCAAAGCGCCTCATTGGTTGAAACTTTCAAGAAGAGAAAAAAAAAAGACTAATACTGATGACAGTTGTTTAACGTATATCGTGCACATTCAGCTCTATTAAGATTATGTCTGGAATCAGTTTGCAATTATACAACTTGCATGTCAAACAGAGACCCAGAGTTTATTTAAAAGAAAATCCTGTGATTTATTTGACCGTCTTTACTCTTTATTTGAGTCACTTAAATACCAAAGCAGCCATGAGCAATTTAGAGAAAGAAAGAATCCTTTCAGTGTCATTGTATAGTATCATTGAGGCAAAACTTTAATGGATGACTCCAACACTGCTTACCTCACAGTTTGTACTGCCATGGCTTTCTGTTGAATGTGACCTGTCAGTATAGATCTGACAGGAAAAAGAAACCATTGATGTTCTCGAGCCGAGATGTGCTGACAGCCACACTTTCTGAGCATGAAATGTGCACTGAAAGCTTTTAGCTGTTCTTGTCAAGCTAAGGAGCAGAAATAAAAGGTGGCTTTTTTAAATGTAGTAATAGAAGTTAGGGACAGTGGCAGTTGAATATTTCCCCTTTAATGTGGTGTATTACAACAGAATTGTAAATTAATTAGTCATACCTCAAAGTTAAATATAATATGAAAAAAGTAAATATTGTAAATATGTAATGTAAATATTCTAGAAAAATAAGCTAGAAAAATGGATCAGCAGGTTTTTTTTTCTTCTAGTTATAGAAAATTGTTCACAGGGACAACTGCCTTGTTAGTGCATACTTTGTCAGTATGCATACAATGTCGCAATTGAAATTATTTGTTTGAAGGCGCTCTGATTTGCAAGAAAGTTACAGAAGTTGAGCTTGGTGATTGGAATGCTGATCCTGCTCCATAGAGGTAAAAAATAGTTAGAAATACCTGAGCAGTGATATGCATTGGTTCCCAACCACATTCCTGGAGCCCCCCTCCAACACTTCTTGTTTTCCATATCTCCTTTATCAAACACACCTGATTCAGATCATCGGCTCATTAGTAGAGATCCGAGACCTGAAATTAGTGTGTCAGACAAAGGAGAGATGCAAAATGTGCAGTGTTGCAGGAACTTGGTTGGGAACCACTGTATTAGAGATCATCCCAGTGCCGCCCACCCTATTGAAAGCAGCGTTTAGATGAATATGTAAATGCATGAATGTTTAACACATAACAGCAATGTCAGCAATGATAAAACAGTTAAGAAAACATGTTATCATGACGTGGACATTTTTGTACCAGCTCTGCAATTTGACACTCAAGTTGAGGCATGTTTATTTATATACAATATGTTGCTGTCACTTTCAGTTACAATTACAACTTCAATTTCTGCTATAAAGTAGCTGTCCAGTGTGTTCATATTTTTACTCATGTCTGACCTCGACAGACTGAATGGAAGAAATTAACCAGAGAGGATTTCCGTGTCAACAAATCACCATGGACCAGTTTTAACTTAAAGGTGTTTACCAGCTTGGATGAGTTACATGTCTGGAAAGTTTGCTTTGACAATATGTATAATTTATGTCAAAACTCCCAAAGCAAACTCCAAATGACGTCACACCAATTCTTTCTCTGATTTTGCTTAGCGTATATAGGCGCCTTAATAGTTGTCTTTCTACAAATATTAGAGACCACCTTACTCTTGATGATGTGTAAAATCAGTGGTAACATCCAATTCTACCTTGTGTAAGTTAAGGATTATGGTTTCCCTTAACTTTGTGACATGAACGCTGGTTTTGTTTAACAAGCTATTTTTATCACAGATCCAATATTAAATGCTTCCTCATTGTCTCTCATGAAGTTTGTATGTATGGATTAAAGGTTCCGATGAATGCATGACCCCTCCACTCCACCTCTCACGAGGCTCTGTGCAGAAATAAAGTGGAAAACGTAATGATTCCAGGCCTTGAAAATTCTTGCACAGCCTGTGGAGGGGCTCAGAGATTCCCCTGAGACAGACATACCCTTCTCCATCTGTCTGTCAGCCAGTAGAGTTGGCCAGACCCCTCTCTCTCTACCTCTCTTTATTTCCCAAGCCTCACTCAGACCTCTAATTAAAACCCCCATCGATTTTTTTTTCCCTCCTTCTGCTGCTGCCTTTCTGCTTTTCTCTGTCTGTTTATCATGTTTTTAATCGGCCTCTGGACCTGAGCTCACTGCAGCATTAGACAGTGTCTTTGACCCTAGAGTCGAAAGACCTAGACAACACCATCCTGACACCTCCGGCCTTACCCGGCTCCTCCTGTTGGCCTCACCCAGCCTTGGGTGTCCGCCCTCAGGGGGAGATGAGAAGGGCAGAGGCTTGGCTCCTCTGTCTTCTCTGGTTAGGTTCACTCTCCACTCTTGAAAATAGATGCTACACAAAAGTGGAATTGATGATCTGCACTTTTTCCTGTTTCTGGTTTTTGAAGCAGGCAGTGTTTGTCTTACTGGAAGTGTTTTACTGCCTTGGATTTCAGCAGTAAGCAACAAAAAGGCTGCTACAGTGATAATACCATGGTTAAGGGGAGCTATTTTTGCACAACATGGGATAAAATGACTATCTACTAAAATCATCAAAATTACTAACTTTGATTAAATCACTGTACTGTCTTGAGTGGCTTATTTTTCTTTAGAAAATAGTTTTTTTTTTTTTTTTTTTGGTAGTACTTTAATAGACCACTTTAGACATTCCGCTGATTATAAGTAACTTTGCAACTACATGTCATTCATTCGAGTATTAGCAAACTTCAGACACTTTAACAGTCAGTCAATTTGATTCTTTTGACTGTAAGTAACTTTGTTAACTTATTCTACTAACCTTAAATTATGTCTACTAATGAGAGTAAGGTGATATTCTAGATAAAAGAATGTATGTTATACATTATCATTCAGCTGAACTGAAAAGGCGTGTCACACGTGTATTTGTGCAGATATGTCTGCTTGTTTACCTGAGATGAGTCTCATTCTCTGAATGCACATCAAATATTATTTAATGAGGAATTTGCATATTATTTGCATAAAATATTACAGAATGTCTATATTTGCTTCTCGTTCTTTTTCAAATGTAATCCATACACTTAACCTTGCATACCTCTCATTTGTCCTTTGCAATAACCTATTAAAGAAGCAAGTGCCCTTTAGCCGTCGCACTTAAGATACTTAATTGTAATACATGGTTTACATTATTTACATGGTTACATTATGTGTAACCCAATAAAGAAGTAATTGTAATAACTGAGAGTCAGTATCTGTAACATTATAGTGCTAGACTTATCAGCACAAATCATCCTTTGGCATTAAGAAACTACTGTCAGGATTTACTAATGACACACAGTAAAAAAATAGCAATATATATTTTTTTTCTTCTGCTGCTTCTGCCGTTTTTTGCAAACGCATATGTGGCAGAAAATTTACTGGTAATTGTAAGCCATTTAGAACTTGAATTATACCCATTGCTGCCCTATGTTAATATATTATCTCTCCTTCCAAGTGAAGATATAATTGTTTGCACGATTTGCCTTCCACCCATGCAAATCAATTAGAACAGTGGATCTCAACCCTTTTGTTTGAGACAATATTCAAAAGCCCTCCTATCTAGACTGAGACATAGCTGATATGTACCTCTTTTGTGATAAATCACATCAAACTAAAAAATATTTATATTTTAAATGTGGTGCATATTTATTTTCTGTGTTCTTTTATCATTTTAAATAAGAGTATCTTAATGTAATGAAATGTAAATAGTTAAGACTTACTGGGGCCTGCTTGTAAGTTTGCAAGGGCTCCTTGTGGCCTACAAGGTATTGATTTTTTAGTAGAAGAGTTTTTTTTTTTTGTTTGTTTTTTCAGGTGCACCAGAATAACACAGTTGGCAGCACGATGCAGAACGCCATGGCTCTCCTCTGCAATCTGATTGGACAGAAGGGCACAGACCTCCGACCGTTCTACCAGCAAGGTGCAGTGCATCTGAACGTTACTCGCTTTGATATATCGGCCCTGCAGTTTCTAGCCTGTCTCTGAACCAGAAAACACAAACCCACACGGTCTTTTCACCCAGACACTGCCACGGTCATGAAAAGGGCCTGCATTCAGAGAGCTGCCCTTGTTTTGTTTTGGAGTGTTTTCATTCCATTACCAGACCCTTATTGCTCTCATCTCACTGTCTGACTCTGTGTGTGTGACTCTGATGGATGGGGAGGGCATTCTGCTGCCTTTTTTAAGAGCTTCCACCAGATACTGCTGCTTTTATCAGTGTGGACTCTTGTGTGACGGCTCTGTAGCCCACGTGTACTTAGTGTCCCGCCCCTCTAGCCCTCACATCACACACTGTTCGGGCTTGGACATCTGCAAAAGCCTCCCTCCTCCTGTTGTCATCTGATGCTATCTACCCAGCTACTCAACTCAACTTTGAGTTATAAGCACTTTCAAACCACAAGAAAGTGCTGCACAGAGATAATTAAAACAAAAAATAATAATAAGAGTAATAATAACATTACAAACATACAATACCAACACTGCATGAGACCAATATATATCGTACAATGAAACCACTCACATTAAACAGAGCCACTTAAATGTCAAAAACCTGATGAAATAAATAAATGTTTTTAGTTTTAACAATGTCTGTATTTGACACTAGCTACTGGGCAGCATCTTACTCATTCTCTCATCTGCACAAGTTGCTGTCTGTTGCCTCTCTGTTCATGCCTATGCAAGGCTGTTTTTTTCATGTGAATGCCCAGAGTCACCTTGATGCTTTCAGCTCACTGGGCTGAATTATTGAATAATGGATTCCTATAGCCGTACTCATGTTGACAGTTTTGGACCTGCATGCTTGTTCATTGCCGCATTGCTGTCTGATGGGTGAGATGGACACTGAGGTGTGTGTGTGTGTGTGTGTGATGTGTTTATTTTTTTATACAAAAGGAGATGAGTCAGATTCACCCACACTCTCTACATTCAACACACTGTAGAAAAAAGAGCATTGTTTCGCACTTGCATTATGTACACACGGGTATAGAGAAGAGATTCACATTGACTGCATTAAGTAACGTTATTGGCGCACATTATAGGAAGGGAGCAGTAGCTGAGTGGGTAACCATGATTTTACTGGTTCTACATCTTTGTTGATCCTTTAAGAAAATGCCTTTCAACTAGGGCTGCACGATATTGGGAAAAAATGACATTGCGATATTTTATTTTTCTGCGATATATATTGCGATATTTTTTCTTACAAACAAAAATGGGGTGAGCACACTTACATTCTCATTTCGTGTTGTTTGAAAACGGCTCGCTCTCTCTCGGTCTCTCTCTCTCTCTCTCTCTCTCTCTCTCTCTCTCTCTCTCTCTCTCTCTCTCTCTCTCTCTCTCTCTCTCTCTCAATTCAATTCATATTGCTTTATTGGCATGACATACAAAGGTAAATATTGCCAAAGCATTGTACATAGCAGAATAGAAACAAAAATACATATATATTCATAAGAAAAAAAAATTACATGCAAAATAAATCCATATACATTTCTATAAACATTGATGGTACTTCTAATGTACTCTCTGTCTGTCTCTCTCTCGCGTGCTCTCTCTCCCTGTCTTTCTCGCGCACGCGCTCTCTCTCTCTGTCTCTCTCGCGCGCGCTCTCTCTCTCTCTCTCTCTGTCTGTCTCTCTTGCGCGCTCTCTCTCTCTCTGTCTCTCTCGCGCGCTCTCTCTCTGTCTCTCTCGCGCGCTCTCTCTCTGTCTCTCTCGCGCTCCCTCTCTCTCTGCCCTGTTAAACTTGCATGTGGTTTTCAGTCCTGTCAATTATAAACTTTCACTCTATGATGGTTAAGCTGTGCAATTAATCCGCGAATCACACTGTCAAGGGCAGGGGAGTAGCTGGCCCATACAGTTAATGAATAACGGATCAACTACGACAGCCTACATCGCACATCCTGCGATGTGACTATCGTGGATTCGTACATCGCGATATCGATGCTTAAACGACACATCGTGCAGCCCTACTTTCAACCAATCAGGTTTTAGGGTTAGAATTGCATACATATATATTTAAAGAGATGGTCCGCCCAAAAATGATAATTCTGTCATTTATTCAATCTCATGTTATTCCAATGGAAAGCAAAGGGAACTGAAACTGTTAAGTCATCAACATTATTCATGTGGTTATCAAGAAAGTCAATCATGCAGGTTTAGAACGACATTAAGTGTTAGGAAGCGATGACAGAATTTTAATTTTTAGGTGGGTTAGTGTTTCTCATTGTTGCTGCTAAGAAACAGTGGCTCTTCTGATGTTATCACAGCATGTGAATGTTCATGCTGGTCTGAACAGATTTATTAACAGTAATTAAAATGTTTATCACACCAAATTTTCTTACTAATTACTAATCAGGTTTGTAACTAACTTTGCATGTCATTTGGTGGCACTATTTGTTCTTAAATCACGTCTAAGCTTGTATGATGTTAGCGCTTTACATAATATGAACAGTAGTTGTAAAAAACAAAGCATTTTAGCCTTCAAATTCGTAAACAAGCAAATCCATGTTTTAGTGTATCTGATTACAAACCCCCAAGCCCCCCCACCTGCCACCGACACACATAACTTCGAATAGAAAAAAACAATGAAATAAAAATAATTTACAATACATTACATTAGCAATAACACCAAATGTAGTGTATTTAAATATGTGAATAATAAATGTTCGGTAATAGCATCTAAAGAAGCAATATATACTAATACAGCAAAACACATGGTCCAGGTTCATTTGTGTTGAAACCTGGCATGCACAAGTTGACCATTCAGATCACTTTCATGCTAGTTAACCATGAAGAACTCTCTTGTCATATGTGACCCTGGACAACAAAACCAGTCTTAAGTCGCTGGGGTATATTTTTAGCAATAACCAAAAAAAACATTGTATGGGTCAAAATTTACATTTTTCTTTTATGCCAAAAATCATTAGGATATTAAGTAGAGATCATGTTCCATGAAGATGTTTTGTAAATGTCCTACTGTAAATGTATCAAAACCAAATTTTTTATTAGTAATATGCATTGCTAAGAATTCATTTGGGCAACTTCAAAGGTGATTTTCTCAGTGTTTAGATTTTTTTGCACCCTAAGATTCCAGATTTTCAAATAGTTGTATCTCTGCCAAATATTTTCTGATCCTAATACATACATACATCACCCCATACATCAATGGAAAGCTTATTTATTCAGCTTTGTCAAAAATCTCAATTTCGAAAAATTGACACTTAAGGTTTTGTGGTCCAGGGTCACATATGTCAATATCATCATATGTGGAAAGGAATGAGGTCTGCCATGTAAAACATTGACCATTCATTCATGGGGGTGGGGGGTACAAACACACACACACACACATGTTTATTTTTGTGAAAAGTGGGGACATCCCATAGGCGTAATGGTTTTTATACTGTACAAACTGTATATTCTGTGGCCCTACACCAACCCTACACCTAACCCTCACAGGAAACTTTGTGCATTTTTACTTTCTCAAAAAAACTCTTTCTGTATGATTTATAAGAGTTTTGAAAAATGGGGACATGGGTTATGTCCTCATAAGTCACCCTGTCCTTGTAATACCTGTGTCATACCCATGTCATTATACAGAGTTGTGTCCTGATATGTCACAAAAACATGCCCACACACACAGCCCACGCCATCCAAATAAGTAGAGGCCTGTAATGGCTTCTTTTCTGGTAGATCTATGATCTAGACTTCCCCATATCACAACAACCCCTCATGGACCACTTCTTTTTTCTAAGCAGACCAGGCTGCTGCAAACTGGGATCTGACTCAATAATCCCTGGCCTCCACAGGTTTTTTTTTGTTTGTTTGTTACATCACAGGGTCATCTGCAAGCCATCCTGTAAAGCCACCATCATTATCAGCACTCCTCCTCTGACCCAGCACTAAATATAACCTCTACAATTAGTGCTTTCTTGCTAATGCCAGCCCCATCAGCGCTGCTCTGCTCTAGAAGTGTTATATGGATGGAGTGGAGGATGAACCCAAATGCAGACAGATGTCACAGCAACACGGTTTATTATACAAAACAGGAAAACAAAACCCACGGGGGGGCAAAACAAGGGCTAGACAGACGAAAGATGACAAAACTAGACTAACACTTTACAAACTAGACTATGACTAAAACAGGACGAAACAACTACTTAGACAAGACTCTCTACAGACTTACTTACGGACAGCTCTCACATACATTAACAGTTAGCAACATTTGACAGAAATAGGCAATATTAAACAACGTTTGACAATCTTAAACAATGAACCGACAAAGGGACAGAGAAACACACGAGGTTATAAAGGGAGGCTACTAATGAACAACAGGTGGAACAGGTAAATCAATGATGACAAAATTCGGCACTCACGGCAGCTGACTGGGGTATGGCGCTCACGGCAGCTGACTGGGGTTCGGCGCTCCCAGAATCTTTGGACTCAGTACTAGACATGACAGACTTGCCAGGGGCTTCGAGAATCTGGACAAGACGCTTTAGATATTCCGCCAAAGTGTCAGCAGCGACGAGGACAGGCATCTCTTGATGCGCGGAAACAGCCCGCAAGACAGCTTCAGCAGCTGAATCGGCCGCGACTCTCTCGGCGGTACTCATGATAGCGGGCTCTGGGACAGCACCTGGGACAGCGCTTACAGTAGCGGGCTCTGGGACAGCACCTGGGAGAGCACTTGCAGTAGCGGGCTCTGGGACAGCGCTTAGGACAGCGCTTGCAGTAGCGGGCTCTGGGACAGCACCTGGGACAGCGCTTACAGTAGCGGGCTCTGGGACAGCACCTGGGAGAGCACTTGCAGTAGCGGGTTCTGGGACAGCGCTTAGGACAGCGCTTGCAGTAGCGGGCTCCGGGACCGGCAGAGATGAAGGGCGAGAGGCTCCCTTTCTCCTCCTCTTCCTCTTAGGTCGCGGTGTGGAAGACAGAGCCGGACATGTCGCCGGTTGGTGAAGCTCAGCGGGATCTGTGACTTGCGTCGGACGGGCAGTCTCAGACGGCGCGGACTCAGCCGAGGATGACTCCGACGAAGAATCCCACGAAGTCCGTCTCCCTCGTTTGCCACGAAGACCTTCGGGGATGACTGAAGCCTCAGGGGTGGAAGTGGAGCCAGCCTGATTCCCCTGGGTAACCACAGCCAGGACATGACCCTCCGGGATCACTGATAGCTTGGGTGATGGTGACAATGAGGTGGAACCCCGTGACTCCCTCTGCGACAAACTATCCACCATGTCACCAAACGAGCAGCAGATCAGCCTCTCCCGTTCTGCCAGGGGTGGAGGAGCGTTGAGGCCCGCTATGAGGTAGCGGTTGAGGAGACTCTCAGGTAGAAACAATCTCCTCTCGTTCGCAACCCGAGCGTACTCTCTAAGGGACCGCTCTCCCTGGGGAGTAATTGGCAGCTTGCCATTCCTTGCATCGTCGACAGCCCTCTGCCACCATTGTGCAAGGTCGTCTGAGTTGTGCTCAACAAAGGATGACATACTGTCTGCTGGGTTCCTTGTTGGTCGGTTCATTCTGTTATATGGATGGAGTGGAGGATGAACCCAAATGCAGACAGATGTCACAGCAACACGGTTTATTATACAAAACAGGAAAACAAAACCCACGAGGGGGCAAAACAAGGGCTAGACAGATGAAAGATGACAAAACTAGACTAACACTTTACAAACTAGACTATGACTAAAACAGGATCAAACAACTACTTAGACAAGACTCTCTACAGACTTACTTACGGACAGCTCTCACATACATTAACAGTTAGCAACATTTGACAGAAATAGGCAATATTAAACAACGTTTGACAATCTTAAACAATGAACCGACAAAGGGACAGAGAAACACACGAGGTTATAAAGGGAGGCTACTAATGAACAACAGGTGGAACAGGTAAATCAATGATGACAAAACTAGGGTAACAAGGGGGGCGGGGCAAGGGAACGAGACAACACAAGCACATGGCCCAAAGACAAGGCCATGTGCTTGTACACAAAACATGGGCCTGTCATGATCCTGCCACAAGACTAGAGAAAAAACCATGACATGAAGGCAGAACCATGACAAGAAGGGGGGAAATGCTGCAATTGGTTCTTTTAGGTGTGAGCAAGAGATCATGGGCACGGGCCACAGACACAAGAAGTAATGGAGGGAGTAAGAGTGTTGTGGTGGGGTTCAGAGTTGATTGAGACAGGGTAAGAGAGAGAAAAATTAGATATAATTGGTGAGATTTGTTGGGGTGAAATATAACAGATGGAAAAGAAATAAGCAAGAAATAAGCAGACACTGAAGCTGCGGAAAATAAGAGAGTTCAGTATACAGAAATTACATTGAAACTGTAGCTTGCCAAGTTAGTCATAACTTTTTAAGTAGTTAAACTACTCAAACAATTTTTTTGAAAAAGCAGTTACTTACAAAAAAAGTAGCAGAATATACTGCTATTTAAAATAATAGTGATCAATTTCTTCTGCTAACATTATCAAAAGAAGATATTTTGAAGAATGGTGATAAGCAAACAGTTTTGGTTCCCTTTGACTTCTGTTGTGTTTTTTTTTGTCCATACAATGGAAATAAATGGTAACGAAACTTTAGTTTGCAACATCTTAAAAATATCTTCTTTTGTTTTCCAAGGTTGAAAGAAAGCGATACAGGTTAGGAACAACATGAGTAAGTAAATGATGAAAGAGAATTTCAGTTTTAGGAGGGCTATCCCTTTAGGATCTACAGCAGGGATAGGCGACTCCGGTCCTGGAGGGCCACTGTCCTGCAGAGTTTAGCTCCAACCCTAATTAAACACACCTGAACAAGGCAATCAGTGTTTTTGGGATTACTAGATAGATACAGGCAGGTGAGTTTTTATGAGGGCTGAAGCTAAACTCTGCAGGATAGTGGCCCTCCAGGACCGGAGTTGCCTATCCCTGATCTACAGTATATAAATGCATTTGTCAACTATCCAATAATAGTTTATATTTTATTCACCTTTTTTTCAACGTGGAAGTAAGCTGTTTTCTTGAATGTGCATGACTTCTGTTTCATTAGATGATATAGGGAAATAACAAGAAGAATATCATACAGTAAAACTGTATGAGCTGCAAACCTGTTTGTTTATAATTAAGACAATACATTAAAATAATGTGGTAAAAAATACTAGTTTGCAGTTTCAAGAGTCATAACGAGCAGTTTTGTACAGGTAAAAATAACTAGAAGTGAATTACACCGGAAACGATATTAAATTGACAAATTTACAAAAAAGCTGTTATAATGGGAAAAATAAGGTGGATGAGATCGTTTTCTATATATATATATATATATATATATATATATACACACACAGTAGGGGTGTAACGATACACGTATTCGTATTGAACCGTTCGGTACGAGGCTTTCGGTTCGGTACGCGGTACGCATTATGGACCGAACGGTTCGTTGGACTAATTAATTATATTTGGAAAATAAAAAAAATTGTGAAATATAATGATATGCGTTCAACAAGGTAGCCCAATAACCCAAACGACGTAACAGACAACGCCCCTGACACCCCCGAAGAAGAAAAAACACCAACTTATATGTTTATGTTAGGCTACTCAGTCAGGCGCTCGCTCACTCAGTAATACAGGCTGAAGGCTCGTTGCAAAATGGCCAATGCGTTTAACAGGGAATCCAAAGTGCACCCAAACACCCGACCTGTTGGTTATTGGAGGATCTTCTATTTCTGGTCTGTTTAACGCATAAGCCATTTTGCAACGAGCCTTCAGCGCATACTGAGTGAGCGAGCGCCTTACTACATGCTTAATGTAATTGAGCCCCGTTACAATATTCCTTCACAAGCTCATTTCAGACAGACCGTAATTCCTGCTTTGTTCCAAAAAACACAAGCCCTATAGAGAACAAATTGAGTAAAAACACACTCAATATAAAGAGTTATAGAGTTACATATAAAAAGTTACATCTTTGTATTTGTTCGTAACTAATATAACATTTCATTTTTTTTTATAAGGAGCTGTTTTTGTTTTATACAGTATGCTGCTAAGAAAACACCATAGAAGATGGGTAAAGAATAGCTCCATCATTGTTCAATGTAAAAAAAAAAAAAACATACTTTGTTAGTTTTAATAAATAAAACATTTTTATAAAAATCAAGGAAATTAATCTGCTAGTTTTTTCTTTTTGCTGTATCTAAAACGTACCGAACAGTACCGAACCGAACCGAACCGTGACACCAGTGTATTGTATGGAACCGAACCGTGAATTTTGTGAACCGTTACACCCCTAATATACAGGCACAACAACAGTGGCTTCTGATCTAGTCAGTGTTATTTCACTCTCTGAGTTGAAAGCATCAAAGGTTTCCACAAATGCATGCTCTCCTTTACCATTGCACGCAACAAAATGATACGTTTTTGTAAGCTCACAGTGCATGACACAAATACATACATATCGTGTGACTGCTATTTAATGCACAAATAATGTGTTTTAGTTTGCATGTGTTTGCATACACTCTTTAACAAATTAATGTTTTTCACAGTGAACTGTTTTATTTTCCTGAAAGAATGTTTCAGTGATCAGTTACTAAAATATTTTTTGTTTCTTAGTCTGAAGAACATTTTAATAATCTAAAGAACATTTTTTCACAATAAAGAACCTTTTGTGCAGTAGAATGGGTCCGTGGATGTTAAAGGGTTAGTTCATCGAAAAATCAAAATTATGTCATTAATAACTCACCCTCATGTTGTTCCAAATCCGTGAGACCTCAGTTTATCTTCGGAACACAGTTTAAGATATTTTAGATTTAGTCCAAGGGCTCTCAGACCCTCCATTGAAGCTGTGTGAACGGTATACTGTCCATGTCCAGAAAGGTAAGAAAAACATCATCAAAGTAGTCCATGTGACATCAGAGGGTCAGTTAGAATATTTTGAAGCATCAAAAATACATTTTGGTCCAAAAATAGCAAAAACTACGACTTTATTCAGCATTGTCTTCTCTTCCGTGTCTGTTATGAGAGAGTTCAAAACAAAGCAGTTTGTGATATCTGGTTCGCGAACGAATAATTCGATGTAACCGGATCTTTTTGAACCAGTTCACCAAATCGAACTGAATCGTTTTAAACGGTTTGCGTCCCCAATACGCATTAATCCACAAATGATTTAAGCTGTTAACTTTTTTAATGTGGCTGACACTCCCTCTGAGTTCAAACAAACCAATATCCTGGAGTAATTAATTTACTCAAACAGGACACTGACTGAACTGCTGTGAAGAGAGAACTGAAGATGAACACCGAGCTGAGCCAGATAATGAACAAAAGACTGACTCGTTCTCAAGAGTTATTAGTGACATAATTTTGATTTTTCGATGAACTAACCCTTTAAGTGAAGTGTTTTTTTCTTGCTTATGCAATGATTGTTAAACCTAGAAAACAAAAATAATGCAAAAAGCTGATTTTTTTTTTATTTATTTTTTTTAAGTTTTGTCCTTCAGTTAAAATTAACAGTTGCTAACATGTTCTTCAATAAAATGTAGTGTAGTGTTTCAGGTAACACTTTACAATAAGGTTGTTTCGTTAAAATTTGTTAACATGAACACATTGAAAAGCACAGTAACACTTTAGATTAGGGAAGAGTTTTCCTCAAACTCCTAATTTGCTTCTTATTCATAGTAAGGTAGTTATTGTAGTAGGAATGTTAAGGTATTGTGTACGGTTAAGGGATCTAGAATGTGGTCATGCAGAATAAGACATTAAAGAGGAATTTCCTCATAAAACGTGAACTTCTAAATTATTTGTTGTTGCTTTGCTCGTGGAGGTGGAAAAACATCCATATCTTAAAGTCATATTTGCATGACTTATTTTACTGGAAGTAATAGCAATAAATTCAGTACCAAAAGAAAGGATGTTACATAAATGTAACTGTACAGCTGTAAGCATAAATATTCAGTGTATGGCAAGAGACTCTCTGTGTTAGAAGCAGCACTGAAATACTGCTGACAGCTCTTTTAGGACCTGCATATGCATTTCAGTTCAATATTTACATACAAATTTCAGGAGTAATTTTTGCACTGTGTGCATTTATGATAATTCACTAAAATTGTGAACGTTCCAGGCTGCAGTTTCGGTTTTATCTGTATTTCCCCTGTATTGAAGGTGACAGCCTTGGCTGTGTTTTCTTCATTCAGCAGTGGATTTGTATTGTTGATGGCATTGCTGTTGTATTCATTTTGCATAATTTGTCAAGCAGCGAATTACAGTACATGCGTGGGTCCTTCACCTCAGATAACTGCAGTGGTAATCTTAGATAAACAGCTTGATAGCCTCAGGTCTTACTCAACTCCTCCTGATTATTACTGCTGGGACTGGAAGACTCAACACACACACACACACACACACACACTTCTCATGCCTTTCCCAATACACTGTAACTGGAAGTGGTCTGTGTTCCAAGAGGGCACTTCACCTTTTAGTGTTGTTTGTGTTGAGTTTATAGTCCCCATTGTGCACCAATGCAGTAAATTGATACTATTGATAAAATTGTATTTAGTGTTGAGTGTTGTGCTTTTCTTCTGTATAGAGCAGTATGTCCTTTGGATGTATTGACCACTTGCTAAAAGGTTTGTTCAGTAGGCATGTGATGATATCAAATATCGAATCCTAGAATTTCCTAAGTGCAATTCTTGAAAAAATTCTTAAGAAGCTCTCAAATATATGAGGAACATCTTTTTTTTTCTTAAGAAGGAAATAACAGTTTTTATCTGATTTAATAAATGGTGGTTCTTGCTGAAAACACACTGATAAACTCAGCGAAGAACACTTTTTATTTTAGAAGGAATAGCTTATTTATTTTTTGTACTGCAGAATACCATAGTAATCATTAGAGATGCACCGATACCAGTTTTTCCAGAATGAATCCAATACTAATACTTTTATTTCTGATACTTGGCAATACAGATACCTCTATTGTCATACCACCATATCAGGTACCATATCAGGGAATGTATATAAACTGGTCAGAAAAATAAAGGGAACACTTAACAACACAATGTAACGCACAAGTGTTCCCTTTACAGTATTTATTTTTTTGAGCAGTATATATATATATATATATATATAATGTATGTATGTATGTGTATATATATATATATATATATATATATATATACACACATAAATACACTATATATATATACATAAACATATATACATATACATATATACATATACATACATATATATATATATATATATATGTATGTATATGTATATATGTATATGTATATATGTTTATGTATATGTATATAGTGTATTTGTGTATATATATATATATATATATATATATATATATATATATATATATATATATATATATATATATATACACATTCCCTGACAAAAATCTTGTCGCCTATCCAACTTCTAGTTGATCATTTGGAATCAGAAGTGTCTTATATGAAAGGCAAAGGCCTCTAGAATACGCTTATTTTACCAAAATAAAATCTTATCATGCCTTGATTTTTTTTTTATTTAATTGGGACAGAAATGTCAGACTTTGCTTAGACAAAAGTCTTGTCATATCTTTAAAGGATTCAACCAATCACAGATTAGAGCATCACCTGTGACAAATACTGTAATTAACACATTCCCTGGTGTGTAGAAGAAGAACCTCAGCAAACCCAACCTTCATTTGAAATGCATCGTGACCTCTGACAGCATGCCAAAGATTCAACCACAGACCAAAGTGCTGATCATCAAGAGCCTGAAGACCAAGTCTCCTGCTAAGGTGGCAGACATCTTTAATTTATCTAAATGTCAGGTGGACAGGTGTTGGGAACTCGGAAACGAAGACCAGAATAAGAAAAAGATTTGAAGAAACTGGTGACAGGCACATGTCAGGCAGACCCCGTAAAACTGTTTGAGAGGACCGTTTGTTGGTTATACAGTCCAGGGCCAGCCCTTTTTCAACTAATAGCAGAGCTACATTAGAACTGTATCTACAAGAACGGTTTGTCGAATTCTCTCACGCAGTGGTCTCAATGGCCGAACTAGTGCTTAGAAACCAGCATTAAACAGAAGACAACAAAAAAAAATCGTGTTGCATTTACCAAGGCCCACATCTTGCAGGAAGGATGGACTGTGGAAAAGTGGCAGAAGGTTGATTTTTCCTATGAATCATCTATTGAACTGCATCCCAATCATCGCAAATACTGCAGAAGACCTATAGGAACCTGTATGGACTCAAGATTCACACAGAAAACAGTCTAGTTCGGTGGAGGAAAAATCATGGTTTGGGGTTACATTCAGTATGGGGGCGTGTGAGAAATCTGCAGAGTGGATTACAACATCAACAGCCTGAGGTATCAATACATTCTTGCTGCCCATTACATTCCAAACCACAAGAGAAAGCAAATTATTCAGCAGGATGGCGCTGCTTCTCATACTTCAGCCTCCACATCAAAGTTCCTGTAAGCAAAGAAGATGCTCCACGATTGGCCAGCCCAGTCACCAGACATGAACATTATTAAGCATGTCTGGGGTAAGATGAAGGAGGAGGCATTGAAGATGAAATCAAATAAACTTGATGAACTCTGGGAATCCTGCAAGAATGCTTTCTTTGCCATTCCAGATTACTTTATTAATAAGTTATTTGAGTCATTGCCGAGACGTATGGATGCAGTCCTCCAAGCTCATGGGAGTCATACACAATATTAATTATTTTTCCACTGCACCATGACTTTATGCTCTGTACTGTACAATGTTTCTGTTAAGTGACAAGACTTTTATCTAAGCAAAGTCTGACCTTTCTATCCTAATTAAATAATTTAAAATCACGGCATGAAAATATTTTATTTTTGTAAAATAAGCATAATCTAGAGGCCTTTGCCTTTCATATAAGCAACTTATGATTCCAAATGATCAACTAGAAGTCAAGTCATTATTTGTTGTTCCTACAACTTTGATAGGTGATAATTATTTTACCACGCGTTAACGCAGTTTTTTATTATTATGAAAGTCCGTTGCTCACTGGCACTGAATACACATACAGACAAATCATGGTTCACAGGAGGGGATGCTCCCGATCAAATTGTTTAGGCTAAGCATCAGCATTCATAAACCACTGTCTACTGTTATTTTTAACCGAAAAGAATGCACATAATCACGACTTCATAAATGATAAAAAGGAAGTTTTCGATAGCATGTGAAGACAGCAGGGAAGTGCTCTTGCTCAACACCGTGGAGTGCATTGTTTTGTTAACTTGTGGTTTATTATTTTGAGTTGTATGAGAACGGTAACACACGGCCCTTTCACAATATATAACTTTACACATCTATCACTTTTGCCGCTCAGAAATATACACGTAATCATGCTTGTATCAGAAGATCTGCATTCCGGCACGGTTAGCGCTCACACTCACATATCTATATATAACTGAACTGCGCTCTTGCCCACCTCTGCCAGCAGAGCCAGGGTCTGCTAAACAGAACGATCACACTAATCAAACGAACCAGGCTTTGGGAGTTAAGATTGCCTAGTGTGAGCACACCCTAATTATTCTCCCGCATCCCGCACACACAAGTCTATACCCGCCCATCAAGTGTTGCCCGCACTGCAATCTGCTGCGTTGGGTCACGTGATCGTGCAGGTCTCTGATAGGAAGGTGCCTGTTACAATGTTATGATCGAGGCTCTGGACTCTGAGTATAGCTTGTTTAGTTAAGAAAAAAGTTAAGATTTACAAGAAATATTTTAACTGCTAATTTGTAAAAGGAATACTGCTGTAAAAAAGCACCTTATTTGTTTAAAGTTTTTGCAAACCAAATGTTCTTGCACTTTTTTCATATAGCAGTACTTTTTTAAAATGAAAAAAAGTGCACAATACACTACTTTGCATTGCCATATTAGTTTTGTGCATAACAATGTGATTATTTATTTATTTATTTAAAATAAAAAAAATAAAAAAAGTAATTGTTGCCCAGCACTATATACATATATATATATATATATATATATATATATATATATATATATATATATATGCAGAGGTGGGTAGAGTACCCAAAAACTGTACTCAAGTAAAAGTACTTCTAGAAATATTTACTCAAGTAAAAGTACTAGTCTTGAATAGTTACTTGAGTAAGAGTAAAAGAGTATTGGTTAAAAAATCTACTAGTAAAGTAGTTAGTTACTAGTTACTTTGGGTCATATATACTGAGCCTATTTTTATTTAGATATATAGATAAAATGTATGTAATGTATGTGTGTGTGTATAAATGTATATATTTCATCAGCCTTTACTCCAATTTATGTAATTTATTATAAAACCCAGTCTGTTTACTTAAGTAACAGATATAGGTGTCATGCCATAACATATTTTTAATACGACTGACTTTATATTAAATGTGAATTTAACATTGAAAGTTAATGTGATATAAATATTGCAACTAATCTTTCATTGTTCAGAAAGAGACCAAATAACATTTACATTATTAAAGATCATTTCACTGACAGTCTAGATTTCAATCACTCTCAGAAACTCCCATTTAAATCACTGAAGCTGTTAACACTGTGAAATCAATATCTTAATTAAAGATTCGTACACACATCTGCACTTTGTTGTTTCTGACGAGAGAATTCTGATTGGCCAATGCTTTAATAAGCTCAAAAGAATCATGTGTGATTGGTTAGAATGTGCAGCGCTGTAAAAACACATCTATCTCTGGCTCAGCGCCAGCAAGCAATCACAGATCTGAATTTAGCAGCTGATGATATGACTTGCTGAACGTAGCCTACTGGGACAGGTGTGATTGTATTAAAATTAATAAAATCTTAATCGGCTATGTTTTGTCTTTTGGAAGCTGCATTCAACTTGACTCCCCTCTTATAAGCCACACACGTACAACAAACTAATGTCACAGTGATACTGTAATCGAATGTAGCCCAAGTTATTACCTCTTAAACAGTAGACAGCACACGCGGTGTTCATCTAATAAGGATCTCCATCGCTAGCAAATAATAACCTTTTCAGATTTGCTTTCAATTCAGTGCAGTTCCATAGCCCCGTTTTCAACGCTTTTTTTGTTCTTAAACGTTACAACTCCGAGTGAACCACTTCAGACGCTCAGCGCGTGCGGCAGGGAACTGAACGACTCATTCAAACTGATTCATGAACCAATTCACTCGTTAGCCAATTGGTTTGATCAAGCCTTTGAAAAGAATTGACTCAAAAGAATGAATCATTCGCGACTGGGCATCGCTCATTGTCCAGAGAAAAGTAGACGGCGCGTTTGGAATAAACTGAAGCATTTATAACATTTATTGCATTAAGATAAAGTAACGAGAGGAGCATCGCCCACAGTAACGAAGTAAAAGTACAGATTTTCCCCCAAAAATTTACTCAAGTAAGAGTATAAAGTACCCATCTTTAAATATACTCCGAAAAGTATTAGTTACCCCAAAAAATTACTCAAGTAAATGTAACGAAGTAAATGTAACTGGTTACTACCCACCTCTGTATATGTGTGTGTGTGTGTGTGTGTGTGTGTGTGTATTATGAAACATGTTAACTGGCTTCATTTGGCAAACTGATAATTCCTTCAGTTATTTTCTCAATTAATTATACCCTTTAAAATCTATTGTAAAGCTTTTGTTGCTTTAACTGTTCATTTTATTGCTCTGTTATTTAATGGCACATAAAGGCTGCTCCATTGCACAGCTCAGTATTGCACTCACAAGACATTTTCCAGTGATAATGCAGGAAACTACTCATTATAAATAAATCTTGTAACAGTGATGAACATATTTTCTGAAATATATGTTTTTTTTTACCATCTGAAATGTGATGTGACTTATATTAGATACAACTCATATACTGAAATTAACATCAAGAAAGCAAAACATGCACAGTGTGCATACACATTTGTATTGGTGCAGAATGAGCGAGACACATATAGCCTAGGGCATTTTGCTAGTTTCACGTTCACTTTAAATAAATTTGTGTGCTTGACCTCTAAAATAAATGTTGTTTATAGTGAATGAACCTATAATTTTTGTTTGTTTCATATTGATGATTTAGTTTAATCCAAATGATGCATGTGCTAAAGGAGTGAACAGCAATCAAGATCATGCAACAGAAGTGCTCTCTCTCTCTCTCTCTCTCTCTCTCTCTCTCTCTCTCTCTCTCTCTCTCCCCCCCCCCTACTGTGAAGTAACATTAGTAACTTGTGCAAAGGTTTACTTGCTTTTTGACATATTCGACCATACTACCACTCTGTGTACTTCATAGACATTCTTCATCTCTAATAACTCAATTTTTTTTCTCCATTGTTTCTTTGTCTGGGTGCAGCCATTTTTACCTGCTGTGTGTCATCAGCTTTTGATATCAGACCATGAGTAGGAGTGCAGTATCGGGCCTAATACCAATATTGCTATCTGTGCATCATTAATAATCTTGATGAGTGCGCACACAATTTTTGCACGCTGCTACAGAAAATGTGTCCAAGCTCCCTATCTGACTAATTTTAGTTGTTACTGAATTCTTAATTCAGCGAAGTAGTGTCACACACAATCATGCCCTATCATTGTTAACATTATCAGTGATTGTTGACACTTCAGAAAGTCCATAATTATAGTCCTACTATGTAGCTTGTATGTTGTAATGCTTAATTTGAAATAACCCAGTAAATCCATGAAATCTTTCTTAACTGTAAATAATTTCTTAAGTTATATTTTTCAATGATTTAAGAAGATCCTTTTCAAGAATTTTAATTGTTCTTAAATTTTGTCTTATCTTAAGAGAAAAGGTAAGTACATTAAAATTAAGAAGAATTTTATTTATAAGAATGTTTCATGAATCCAGATTGAATCTCTTTGAAATATTTGCATTTACAAGGTTTAGATGCTCTTGTCCAGAAATACAAACTAAAAAACTCTTAAAGAGGTGGAGAATTTTTTTCCAATCAAATGTTTTCTAGAGCAAGAATCTTACCCCCTCACTAAATTATAAATACCACATGCACCAACATAAATTAAAAGATGTTCGAACTACACATTATCTTTATTAAAATGTAAATGAGGCTTCACTGTGATGTAAAATAGTTATGTTTTTAAAAGGCACAAGCTCTTCCACCCTGGTTTCTTGTTTTCAATGGGAAATACTTGAAGTTAAGAAATTACTTCATTTTTTTTGCATTTCAGACTTATACTGTAAAAGAATGTTCATAATACTTTAAATGAGCAGGTACTATTTTGTGCTTTGCACTATGTATTTGTATTGTACAGTGCATTTAAAGTAGAAGCCAAAGGTCTACTATTCATGCTGCTCCCCTGAATTAATTCTAAGAGAAATATTGGTATAGTACAGCATATTATATAATAAAAAGTTATTTTCAATTTTCTTTTGTTTTTTCTTTATCTTTTGTTTTTTGGCATCCTTGAAGTTAAGTAACAGTTGAACTGTTTAAAATTGTTGGCGCATGAAGAAGATCTGTAAGGTTACAAAGACTAAAGTCTCAAATCCAAAGAGATACAGTAGGAGGACAAGTTAAATGGGCTTTACCGCCACGGCAGTGCCGCTGCATTAACTGAATTCAGTCGCGTGTTAAAATAATTTGCTTAACTACCGCCAGGTGGCGCAAAGGGACGAGTTTTGAACTGACTGTAATAATAAAATGACGGTTTGTAAACTAAAATGAAAGGACAAGTAAATCATCAATAGCATTATATTATAACTTTTTAACATCCTTAAAAACCATTATAAAATTTAAAGTAAGAGTTCATTTAAAAACGTGGGATAGTCTTAGGCTACAGTAAAAATGTAAAAGAAAGACCTTTACACAAAGTCTTACTGCATGCTATTGTCATTAAACAGTCTTTACTAGGTTTATATATATATATAAACAAACCAGAATAAAAATATAAAATGTTCTAATCTGTGTGTGTGTTCCTATATATATATATATATATATATATATATATATATATATATATATATATATATATAGGAACACAAACACACGGATTAAAAAATATATATTTTCATTCTGGTTTGCTCTTAGCAAAAATAAATAAATAAAATCCTTCAAGTTCCATATGAGGAACGAAATGAGAACAGTCCAGCATTAAGACCGCACTAACAGCAATAATTCTTATTAACTGCTGTTGTTCTTGATTTTTCAAACTGTCTCCAATAATGCCTTAACTGTGTGAGCAAAAATTGAGTATGGTATATTTCAGCTGTTTTATACGCTGGTGCCTTACGCGCACATATTCATTGTAAACAGTGCAGTACAGCATGAGCAGCGGTCTACTGTGGCATATTTTTGCTCATTATAATATTTTTCCTTCGACACTGAAACACACGTGAACCACAAAGCCTATTTTACCTAATAAATAATAGTTTAGCTGCAGATACGCAACATCACGAATATGGAAACATTTGGATGTATCCAGAATGAGAGAGGTAAACCCAACAGGTAAGCTAAGGGGATATACTGTATATCAATTTATTGTATTTACTTATTTATTTCGTGTTTATCCCATTTTTTTTCATTGCATATGAAAATTTAAGAATAAAAAAATCCTCCTACCCCCTAAAAACTCTCTTCACATTCACTTGTGCGCTCTTGCGCAATACCTTCCTCTCGCGTTGCTCAATTGTGGACGACGTAAAAGTTTTTGATATAAAGGTTGCTGTCCCATTTTATACATGAATTGTTAATTTAAAAAAAGATCTAATTATTTTGTTAGTTTCATGGTAACATGCAATCAAGGTCTTCTGTTATTTAGGCTATATTTAACATTCACTGTGGCATTTTCACCCGTTAAAACTTTAAATTCCATTTGATTTTTAAATTCAGTTTAATAGTATTTAAAATTCAGATTTAAACTAGTATAAAAACGCATTAAATTGCTTAAATTATTTCTATAAGTTAAAGTAGCCAACCTTAAAAATTTGTTGTCATGACTTTTTCATCGCATTTTTTTTACAGTCTGATAATGAGCTGTATTCGTTTTCCTTTTTTATTATTATTTTTTAGTTTATTGAAAATAAATTGGCTAAATAGAAGCAGACACGTTTAAATTAAAACAACCACAAAAACATAACTAGTCTTAAGGGAAATATAGGTTTTATTATTTTTATAAATCGCAGATCTCACAGACGAACGTCTTAATATGATCGCACATTAGAAATGTTTGGTGAGATAAAATGTGCACGATAAGATTAAGCAAATCTCTTCGCCATTATTAAGCAGGAGTTTACGTACAGTTAATGCGTGTGTGTGCGCCGCGCTCGTTGTGGTGTGTGTGTGTGACTGACAGACAGCCTCCGTGGCGCGCATGAGAGATCTCGCAGATCTCACAGACAAACGTCTTAATATCATCGCACATTAGAAATCTTTGGTGAGATAAGATGTGCACGATAACATTATTAAGCAAAAATACATAGTACATTTTTTTTTTTTTTTTTCCTCCAGTACCGAAGGCAGAACCGATAGCGTCAGATCTTACCGATACTACGGTCTTTCATATTTTAGCCCCGGGGCCAGTTTAATACCGGGTTTCGGTACACATCCTTACTTATACCTGACTTATATTTTTTCCTCTCACAAACTCTGATTTATTTTTTAGCGTGTTTAAAAAAAAAAAAAACATGCAGCAAACAGAGAATAGGTGATGAATTCGTTCAAATGCAACTATAGACGACTTATTTTTTCCTCTGACAAACTTAATTTATTTTTTAGCGTGTTTAAAAAATAAAAAATAAAGAAGACATGCAGCAAATGAAAATAGGCGATTAATCCATTAAAATGTTATACTTCAGAGCAGAGCTTGGGCCTAATATAGGCTATCCAGGGGTTTTTTTTTTTCATTGCATCTGAAAATGACTTTGTTCATCACATTCACTTCACGCGCTCTGGCGCAGATTAAGCCTCCCGCGATGCTCAGCTGTGGACGATTTAAAAATGTTTGATACAAAGGTTGCTGTCCCATTTTATACAGGAATTGTTCATTTAAAAAAAATCAAATTATATTGTTAGTTCTAATTATATTATTAACACAAGTTCATTTAGACTATTTAACATGCCCTGTGACATTTTATCCTTTTTTACTTATAAACTCCTTGAGAATTTAAAGTTAGTTTAAAAGTATTTAAATTCAAGTTTTAAAAAAAGGTTTTAATTGCTTAAATTATTTTTATTAATTAATATTATGTTATCATGTTTATTCTTGTAGAAAATACGTGTTTATTCTTTAAGAAAATAAGGGAAAAAATAAGGGACGATCCGAATATTTGTTTTGCTTCACCTATTTATGTAGGCTACAATTATTAAAATAATAATAATAATAATAATAAAACAATGTCATTAAAAAATACAATTGGCCTGAGTAATTTTGACCATTATAGAATTGTGACTTTAAAGATTAGTGATTTAGGAGGTGAAAATACTGTGAAATCACTAATGGCATGGATTTTAGAGCATAACAACTGAAGGTTTATGAAACATTAGCCAATAAAGCATTTTTTTAAACAACGGAACTTAAAGTTGTGAACAAAAATATTATTTCAACCATACAGCATGTGAATAAATAAAATGCATACTTTTCATAACATTTCATTATTCATAAAATGCATAACGTTTCTGGTGTTTGGATTTGTACTTCAATATAATGAGCTCCAAGTTTAAGAATAGCCCTAGACTAGTTTCTCTCTCTCTCTCTCTCTCTCTCTCTCTCTCTCTCTCTCTCTCTCTCTAACAGCATTAGCTCAATGAAATACGTCTTCCTTCTGTTAGAAGGATTTTTTTTCCAGCCTTGCTAAATGTTGGACTCATGATCAATAAGTTGTATTCGATATATATAAGTTGTATATATCTGATTTCGTAAAGTCAAACCGCAGACAGTGAAGCTGCGTCACTGAGCGCGAGTCCTGCGAGCTGTGAGGCGGGAACAGAGAATTCCGCTTGGTCTTAAAGCCTTCCGCAAACATCCACGATCACAAATAACAATGATTTTCGTAAAATAATGATTAATTATTAATTGATGATTTGTTATTATCATTATGGTTTTGTGAAAATAATAATATGGGCTGCAAGAATATAATGAATACAAAGAGTAGTGCTGCTGAGTGCAGGCATGTTTCAGCCCAGTAATACACCGTTCCTCAGAGCCAAAAACAGACCGAATTCAGTTCAGCTAGAGGGGGTTGGGTTTTGGGTAGTTATGTATTAGGCTGAATCCACGATAGTCACATCACAGGATGTGCGATGTAGGCTGTCGTACTTGATCTGTTATTCATTAACTGTACGGGCCAGCTGCTCCCCGGCCCTTGACGAATGTGATTCGCAGATTAATTGCACAGCTTAACCATCATAGAGTGAAAGTTTTTCATTGACAGGACTGAAAAACACATGCAAGTTTAACAGGGCAGAGAGAGAGAGCGCGAGAGAGACACAGAGAGAGAGAGAGCGCGCGCGAGAGAGACAGGGAGGGAGAGAGAGCGCGTGCGAGAGAGACAGAGAGAGAGCGTGCGCGAGAGAGACAGAGAGAGAGAGAGAGCGCACGAGAGAGACAGAGAGAGAGAGAGAGCACGCGCGCGAGAGAGACAGAGAGAGAGAGAGCATGTGCGAGAGAGACAGAGAGAGAGAGCGCGCGCGAGAGAGACAGAGAGAGATCGTGCGCGAGAGAGACAGAGAGAGAGCGAGCCGTCTTCAAACAACACGAGCGCTGTCTTGCTCTCTCTCCCTCCCGCATATTAATCAATTGACGCGATGGTGTCGATGTTTAAATCATTTAAAATGAGAATGTAAGTGTGCTCACCCCATTTTTGTTTGTAAGAAAAAATATCGCAATATATATCGCAGAAAAATAAAATATCGCAATGTCATTTTTTCCCAATATCGTGCTGCCCTATTATGTATGGCTTGTGGGGGTCGAGATAAAGGTGTGAATTGCTCTTTCATATGGACAGTGTCTTATGAGGCTTTCACTTGCTGAACTGGTTTATAAAGGACTGTTGTTTTGTTTATAGACTAAAAAATGGTCTTCCCCCACGTAAGATTTTTCTAGTTCTAGTCTTTCGTTTGTTATATTCAACTAATCAGAGGTTTATGTTAAATTTATATAATCAAATCTTAATATATTCCGCGCTCAAGCACATGCATTAAGTTTGCAACAAAGCACATGCAGAAGTAGCCTAATAATTGTGAAAAATGGGACATTTTAATTATTTATTAATAAACAAATGTTTTCTTGTCTGCTGCAAGATGAAATTCACTGTGCTGGCTCTCTCCGATGAGAGAAATGCAACATTCACAAATTGCACAATTTGTTTTCGTTTAAAAAACATTTCAAGCTTTCTGTAGATGTTTTAATGTATGTGATACACCACGACATTGTTAATTAAAAAAATTATAAATTCATTATCAGGAAAAAAATTAAAGTGATGAGACGGCGCTTCCCCGTCATTAATGCACATTAATAATTTTTGCACAAACACTTGAATATGAGCGTCGTGGTTTTCACCCGCTCCAAGAGCGCTCCATCACGAGTACAATTCATGCCAACAGCCCATAATATAACTGTATATTCAGCAAGAATTAATGTTAAACATATTTAGCTATAGCTTGATCAGATGGTTACAATGACTGCAAGAGTCCAGCGGGATGTTAAGAGTTTGTCTGTTTCTTTTACTGATTATTTTCGGGTAAAAGCATGATTTAAACAGATTCACACGCAATCGCTTTCGCAATAATGCATTCAAACAAATGTAATCTTACAGTGCTACTACATTATCAGCATGCTATCTGATTTTGAAATCTTGAAGAAGTTAATCGATCTGTTTAGATAAAATAACTGACAAAAATGTACTGTTAATCTCATCACAAACATCACAAACAAAATGTTCATTGCAGAAAGCAGCAATTAAATATTTAATGCTTACAACATTATTAGTTTGGCATGTGATATAGGGAAAAAAAGTTTACACAAAATAGCTTAAGCCATTTTTTTATTATTATTATTATTTTATATGCTGTGTTATGAACATAACATTTCAAACATACTGAAATACTTTATCCATGGAGTGAGGGCGGAGCATGATCGACTCGCCAAGCTTTACTTTTGTAGGTCACATGGCAGTAAATAATTCGAAAATATGACCATGCAGTCAATTACAGATATTTAATAAAAACATTAAAACAAGCAGTAAAATAAAACAATAAAAAACGCACGCCAGGTCTACACCGGACACAAGTGGAGCGTTCCAACAAAAGACAACAGAACACAGTGATGGATACACTGTACGCGATACCCATCAGTGAACTGATGCTCGTTTTGTTTATGACAAAATGTTCTGACACTGTGTTCAGATGATTTGACACTATAGTGTGATGTCATCAAGTTTAGACACACTTTTCGCTGTGGGGCACGGATGACAACTCTCGTGTCTGGTTTAGACACACAGAAAGTGTCTGCTCTATTTACAAATAAGTTCTATAAGAAAAAAAAAAAACTAAACCAGCAGCATAACGAGATGGAAATATAGACTAGAAAATATATTAACAGGTCCTCCGTCCATGACACTGACTCTGCCAGTTTTAATCTTAACAGCTCTTAACGCCGAATGGATGGTTAGATGCATGATGGGCTAGTAATAAATAAATAAATAAATAAAAATAAAGGTCTTTCCAGCATTAAGGTAATAACATTACTGTTTTTTTAAATCATATTGTTGCAGTTATAAATTTGACTGCTAAATGAATGATAAAGAACTATGTTAAAACTTGTTTTGTAAAATTTCCTCGTCATTTGAATATTGATTTAAAAATCTGTTTAAATCATAAATCAGTTTTTTTTAGGGCATATGCTATTGCCCAACTTTAAAAGCAAGTAAAGAAGGCTCCCTTTAAAATAACTTCAGTTGTCAATTACTAAAGCTATTTTTTACATCTTGTGTATTTTGTTGATTATAATGAAAAAACTTGAGTTTAATCGTGAGGACAGTTTATTAATCCGTCCATTTATTAGAGTTTCAAAGATTTAATCGTGCAGGTTTAATTTTATTCGTTTCTTGTTTTAGGCTAATTAGGCATAAATAATGGGAACGAAATTATACAGTGCTTCATGTTTAAACATGCAACAATTTTTAATCAGTTTACAGAGAAATGTTTTTTCCCCAATAAGTTAAAGGACAGGTAACGAATAACAAAAATGCATGTTGTTTTATTAAAGGAAAAAATATATTTATATTGAAAATATAAATTAAAATGTAGGCATAATATATGAAAATATTGACATTTTGCATATTAATCCATGTAGCCTACCCCCCTAAAATAGGCTTCCACTTTTAATGCTCTGATGCAAAGTAAACCACAATTTCTTTTGAATAATATAACGCATAATTAATATAATATAAATAATACTGCACACCTTTTAAATGTGTCAAATCTAAAATATGGTTTAATACCATGTAGCTTAGAAAATATAAGCACAGGCACAGGCTTGACATTTATCCTGCTTGAATTTGTTCTAAGAAATGCACATAACTTCATAAGTACCAAACTTTCGTCTGTAGATATTAAATATTAAATATATTAAACATTTTAACTACATTGTTTTTCTTTCATTTTCCCTGACTGAAGCCACCAAATCTAACACATCAGTGAGTCAAAACTGACGTCTATTAGTGAAAATGTGCTTTGATGCGCTTGTTTGATAACTTGTGGTTAAAGCGCCACTCAGCGTTCAAAGGCTGCAAATGCACTTTATACCGCCGCCGCGGTAAAAAGTGCCTTTTGAATGTCTACTTAGTGTATTCTTTTTCAAAGTTAAGACTGCCACACCTCGCTAAAATGGCATGTTTAAACACGCACCCACATAGGGGTGTGGGAAATGATGATTTTTGATCGTGGACGATAAAAATGTAATATAACTGCATATTTAGCAATAATTCAGGTTAAACATATTAATCTATAGCTTGATACAGTTGGATCTCTCCAATCAGAAGGTTATAAATGACGGCAATAGCCGAGCGGGAAGTTACAGGCTAGTTCTCAAGGAGTTTGTCTGTTCCTTTTACTGAATATTTTCGGGTTAAATCATGATAAGGACAGCACATTCACAGGCAATTGCTTTTGCAATAATGCATTCAAACTAATTTGATCTTACAGCGCTACTTCATCTGTATTTGATTTTGAATGAGCAGAAATCTGTAAGAAATGCATCGCTCTGTAGATAAAATAAATGTAAGCTGTTATTTTCATCACGAACAAAATTTGCACAGCAGAAAGCAGCAATTATACCTTTTAATGCTGACAACCATGTTTGGCATGTGAAAAAAAAAAGTTTGCACACAGTAGCCTAAGCCACTTTGAAACTCTTGTTATTTAATTATTTTTTATTTTAATATAGGCTACATTATGAACAACATTTCAAACCTACTGAAATACTTTAGCCACTGAGCGAAGGCAGAGCAGTGTTTCTGGTGAACGGAGCGGAGCTGGAGCGAAGTGATTGTTAAATGCTCGGAGCTCAGAGGGGAAATTGTTGCCGCTCCACTCCACTCACATACTCTGATATTAGATGCGTGTAGGTGCAGTAGGACTATTAAACATGCAGCCTACTGTCATTACTGTCAAGGGATAGATCACCCTAAAATTTAATTTGTCATTATTTTTTTTCATATTGCCCACCTCTACCCCCACATGTCTATGTCACTATGTGGCAATATTTGCGCAATGACAGCCCAATGTTCATGCAAAGAAAGAAGGCTTTTGATTTGAAGCAGAATGTATTCTCACTTGTGAGGATTTGAAAACTTTATTTTGCCCAAAATAAACTGATAACTTCATGCCAGGTACATGTGGTCTGTGTTTGAGTTATAACTCAAAACTGACAAGTGACTCAACAGACTTATAAAATAGAATTGGGATTGGGCCTTAGTTAATATGGAATATGATATATATGTTATTTTGTGGATTTACAATCCAACCATCACAGCTATGTGGGTATTGAGTGAAACTGTGCAACATATTACAAAATGATTGAAAAATTTATAATGGTTTTATTATATATACACTACTTCAGTGTCACATGATCCTTCAGAAATCACTCTAATATGCTGATTTAAGTGCTGAAGGAACATTTTCAGTTATTATCACATCATGTTGAAAACAGTTTTGCTGCTTAATATTTTTTGGAAATTTATTATTATTTTTTTTTTCTGTTTCTGTATTCAAGCTCAAACAAACTGCACTTGTTTGAAACATAAATCTTGTGCAACATTTTAAAGTATTTGCTCTCACTTCTGATCAGTTGATTATGTCCTTTTTTAATAAATGCATTTGTGTAAAAAAAAATATATTGTAATTCAAGTAAAAATCAGATTAAGTAAAATTTTGAATGCCATTCAATGTCTACCTTAAAGTGTTTTGCACCATAAGCTAAGAATCTTGATGTTTTATGCTTTATTATTGTATGTAACTGTGACCACTTCGGACAGTTTGTATATATTAAGTGTAATGTAATGTGTGACAGACCTGGCAGTTGTTTATTTAATTATATCTTATATGTTCATCAGATGGACAGTCAGAGCCGATGGATGTATAGAAGAATGATTTTGCTTGTGTTTACCTCTCTTCTCAGGTGTAATTGAGTTGGTGTGTAATGTCTTTGTGGAAGTTACTGGTGTGTATTTGGTGAGAGAAATGCACTCAGGGCTGAAGAGCTGCTCTTCTCTGCTCCTGTGTCTGCTGGAAATCATCCACTGCCTGCTCAAAAACCTTTCGTCTGTAGTTCGACTGGCCCTGCAGGTAACATTCTCTCTATTTTTTGATTTACTGGCAAATGTACAAGTGATTGTACATGTATATAGTCAAAGTATTTGCTGATTTGTGGATACTAAGAAAATAATGCAATGACAAACGGTAGACAGAATATATAGAGTTTATGTAATCATTTTGTGAAAGAGTGTTTTACCTGATCTGTGTAAGGGCAGCTCTGTGTCATTTTGGTCTGATTATAGTGTGGACAAAACTTTTATTTTCTGTCATCCTTTCTCCCATAGTTGTTTCTTAAATGATGTACCATCTCTTACTGTATACTAAGCACTTTGTACTCTGCTGTCTAGTCCAATAGAATAAAGTAAATAGTGCACAGTATACATAAAAAATACTGCTGAGCAAGTCTGGTCCTACAGATCCACTTTCCTGCAGAGATTAGCTCCAACACTGATTAAAATGGACCTGTTCGTAGTGTGAAGTGGGAAGCAAACGACAGACACAGTGGGCATGGCGTCAGGTCTCGAAGAGGCTTTTATTAACAAAAAAAAAAGTAAAAGAGGGGCTAAAAGTGGCCAAAGGGGAAAAGTGTCCAAAACAAACAGAGGATCTGGTGTCCTCTTCGTGCGGGTTGGGCAGTGTTCATGGAGGAAGGGTTCAAGTAAGGAGCGGAGTCCGGCGGCTGTACGCGCTCCCCTCTTCGGTCCGGGGCATGAGGGGTGGCAGCTTCTTCTAGCGGCCGCATCCTTCTCGTTGGCCGCAACGCTTGCAGGGGATGGACGGCCCGGCATCCTGGCCCGATGACCGTGTGAAATGGGTGCGGTTCTCGTCCGGACCGCGGGTCTGGTGGCACGGGAATCCCTTAACGCACCCTTCCTCGACCCACGAGGACACCAGTGTGCATGCACGGGGAAGAGACCGGTGTCTCGAGGAGAGGAGTGTTGAGCTTTTAAACTGCGGCGGTGATTAGGCTCAATTTACGTCAGGTGTGTCCCAACACATGCCACCAGCCCTGGCTCATCCAGCGCCCCTCCTCTCTCACGCACCCACCCCTGTCGGGAGCCTGGTGAAGGGCAGCGATTTAGGACAGGGTGTGGAGGAGGCAGCTTACTTGTCACAGTAGTTTAACACATATCTGCAAAAATGCTGTATTGTGCATGCTGGGCCAGTAGTTGTAAAAAACAAAATAATAAATATAGCTGCAAGCAGCAATTATGGGGCCAAGCACTCCAGCGGCAAGATTAGGAGTTAAGCATGGCATGGAGCATCACACCAAATGCAATGCAATAAAAGCAATTTTACGATGTTTGACCAACAGGTGGCACTGTAATCAAATCATCTTGGTGTGTTCTGTGTGAGGTAACAATGGCACACAAAGAGTTTGTTGTCATTATGTCAAAGCTTCACAATGATATTTCCTCAGACTCATTTTGGCACCATGTCTAAAATGGCGATCAACGTGGTCAGATTTCCTACTAAAGAATTGGTATGTTTGTTGTCGGCACGGCCCAAGGAATATTTTGAAACCAGTTTTATTACAATAGCCAGATGCACTTTGGCATCTTTCCAACAAATTTGTTCATGTGCTAAACGAAAACTGTTTTCATTTATTAACACGAAATCCATTACTTTTTGCCAGCTTGGTCTGAAGATGATCTGAGCCAAATTTGATGAAAATTGGACCAGTTTGAAAAAGTAGGTTTTCAACATGAATCAAAATGGTGGACAGGAAGTTCAGACAATTATGGCAAAATTGGTATTGATGTCGGCATGATGCAAAAGTTATTAGCATTTTTCTAAATTTCATCATAATTTTTTTTACCACAAGGTGGCCCTGCCTCCAAGCTTTTTGAGTACCATCAGGGCATGGAGCCGAAGATTTTTGTAATTATTTTCGTAAAAATATGCTAATGCATTTGAAAAATACAGCATTTGAGAAAATAATTCGATGTGTCTGACATGGGACAATTGGATATCATTCGACTCGACATGACCCACCGAATTTAAAGAGACCAGTTTTGATTTTTGGCCAAAGCATTCAGAAGTTATAAGCAAAAAAATTCATTTTTCATATCTCCTGACCACTAGGGGGCACAGCGCCGACCAAACATATAGTCTTATGTCCACTTTTCAGGCTTTTGTAAAATTCGTTAAGGTGCTATTCGGAAACAGTATGACTAATCAACTTGAATTCCATCATCTTTAGCCAGTGTTGTCAGAAGATGATCTGGTTACAATTTTGTGACAATCGGTTCAATGGCCTAGGACGAGTTCGAAAAATTAGTTTTTACGAACAATTAAAAATAGCAAAAAAACTAAACCTTGTGATTTTTTTTTATTGTGGTGTCTTTTTGACTCGGCATGAGCCAAGGAATTTTGTGGTTTACAGTTCAAAAGTTATTAGCATAATTTTTTTTTCAAGTTTAGACAAGTGGTTGAACTAGAAAGTTTGAGTTAAAGACTCCAAATTTGCTATGGTAACTTTTCTCACTGTCGTCTATCAGTGTGCCAAATTTCACAACTTTCCCGCAAGTGGTTCTATGGGCTGCCATAGACTTGCGGCAGAAGAAAAATATCACGCTAACGGATACAATAGGTGTCTAAGCACCTTTGGTGCTTGGCCCCTAATAATAAATCTCTATACACCAGCATACAAATGCATTCCTATTGACTGAACACTTAATAGGCATGCACATGACGTCCCCATTTTCAAAAATGCACAATGCAGTTCCATTGTTTAAATGGAGACGATAGCCATATTGTTTTCAAAAACTTGCACTTTGAAACCCGCTTTTAAAAGTTAGCATTTTCATGCCACTAAAACACTGGTGTTGTGTAAATGAACACCCGAGAAACACAAAAAAAAGTTTGCCATTTTTAGTTGAAAACGGTGTTGTGTAAACGCCTCCTTTGTCTTCCAGCAAAATGAGTTTGTGGCCAACATTCCACACTTCAAGTGCACTACATAGAATTTTTTAGTGAGAACACTATTTATACTACAAAATGCAGAAGTTTTAAATACATTAGTACTTTTTCTAAAGTCACTCAAACTGATGTAAATTATATTTTACTCCACACAAGTATTGATGTGTACAGTATGCATAAAGTATCATCAAGCATGTGTATCATGAATGCAATTTGAATGTACTATAGCACATATTTAGGAGGCACGATGCAATAATGTAAAAAGACAGAATAAGTCATTATAATCCGTAATTATGTCCCCACTGGATGCAACAAATGCCTCGTTCATAATTGGTTTTTAATGTTTTTGTCATCGCACCGGGCATGATAGTATGGTAAGGGGGTATTCGGCCAATCACAACGCACTGGATAGCTGGCCAATCAGAGCACACCTCGCTTTTCAGACCGATGAGCTTTGTAAAAATCGACGCGTTTCAGAAAGGTGGGACATAGAGAAACAATAATGTACAGTATGTGGAAATTAATGTGTTTTTTAACCTTAAACCGCATAAACACATTTCATTGCACCAAATACACAAAATAATGTTCTTTTTAGTAACATCATATGACCCCTCTAAAACTTACCATTGGCAGAAACAGTCAGCTCTGCTGCAACCATGTGCAGTGTGAATGCTTGAATCCGTTAACATGAGCACAGAAGAAATATGCACCACATATTCACTGCTAAACAAAGTAATGTGAACCTTGCTTCTCTTACGAGAGCTCTCTCGTACTGCGTCTTAGCTAAGACGCTACGGGAAATACTGAAGCAAAAAATTATCCTTAATTTTGTGTTTTTGTAAAGCGCATTTGCAGCAGTACACAGCCATAGGCGAGACGGCTCGTTCGCTCATTGGCTTGTTCTGCGGCAACTGCACAGCCTATCGAGTGCGGGCTGATGCAACATCAGACCAATAAGAGCGCTTCGCGCCCTCCTTGCCACTTCCCGCCGAAACGGGTGTGGCCCAACCTATAAAAGGAGCTCGAAAAGGCTGACTCACCTGATTTTTCATCTCTTCAGCGAAGCTCACGCATCGCTGGATCACGGAGGAAGCAAGCGCCGTCTGAGAAAGCACATCAGCAGGACGAGCCATTCTGAAGCTGCTGGCATCGCCGCCTTCCACTGGCGTTCCTGCTGCGCTATCCGGCGCCTATATCCTTTCAATTCTTTTATATCCAAGCTGTTCTTTATGTGTGTGTGTGTGTGTGTTCGCCCTGCGACACACACTCGTAAAAGAGCTCGCATCTTTTTTAAGATGCCTTCCTGCGGCTCGTCAGAACCCCACTCAGCGAGGGAGACAGGTACGTCATCTGTGTCTCCTGCCTGGGTGAAGATCATGCAGCGCTCGCGCTCGCTGACGGCGGATGCCCCCACTGCGAGCTGTTGCCATGGTGACTCTGAGGAATCGCCTGGCCTTTTTCTCTGAGCCTGCATTCTCCGCTGCGCTGAGGCGCCGTAAAAGCATCGCTTCCAGCGGATTTCGGAACCGTCTTCAGCTCAACCGAGCTCGCCGGTTCGCCCTGCTTCACCGGCCCCCCTGCATCGCTTCCCGGTGGGCAGCGCCCGCTGTTTGCCGGCGCGTCGTCCGAGGAAGTCGATCTCAGGGCCGCGTCGGAGGAAGAGGACACGCGCTCTCTGCTAGCTTCGGGCAGTGAGGGCTGGGCGAGCCCCGAGGATCTCGCGCCTTCTGCTCAGAAGCCCAGCAGACGAGCTGACATCGAGAAGGAGCCGGGGCGAATGTTCGTGTTGGCCGCGATGAGTCTCGGCCGCGAGTGGTTTGCACCAGCACCCCCCCTCTCGTTCCCGGCTGGATGGTATTTCCCTTTCGGATGAGCGTACTTCTCAAAGCCCGCCTCATTTCTTCCTGAGCTTCACGAAGAGGTGGCGAAGGCTTGGAACGCTCCATATTCAGCGCGAACTCGTTCGTCTGTCTCACTAGCATTCTCCACACTGATGATGCTAAAAACAGGAACTAAAAACAGCCCTTAGCCATTCATGCAGATGCATGGTCAGCGCTTCCAGGGGTTTCGGATTGGGTGCTAGGCATTATAAAGAGAGGCTACTCGCTACAGTTTTTTTCGACGCCCTCCGCGCTTTTCAGCGCGCGTCGAAACTACGGTCAAAACAGAAGTAGCACACATACTTCGGGCCGAAATATCAAAACTGTTGAGCAAAGGGGCTGTAGAGCCTGTGTCTCAAGCTCAAAGCGAGGTGGGGGCTGTACAGCAGATACTCTCTGGTGCCCAAGAGAGACGGGGGTCTCAGGCCCATACTGGATCTAAGACAGCTGAACAAGGCATTGATGAAACGCAGTTTCAAAATGCTTACGACCAGGAAACTCCTCGCGCAGATTCGCAGAGGGGACTGGTTAATGTCAATAGATCTGAGGGACGCTTATTTTCAAATACAGATAGCGTCAAACCACAGGCGATATTTGAGATTCGCCTTCGAGGGCCAGGCATACCAGTTTACAGTCCTTCGTGGCTCCTCGTACGTTTACGAGGTGCATGGATGCAGCGCTCGCTCCTCTCAGACTCAGAGGCATATGAGTGCTGAATTATTCGGATGACTGGCTGGTTCTGGCCCGATCACGAGCGGAGCTCGTGGACCACAGGGCCGTTTTACTCGATCACCTCGAGAAGCTCGGCCTCAGTGTCAATTGGGCGAAGAGTTCGCTGAACCCCAGTCAGACGATCCTGTTTCTGGGTATAGTTCTGAACTCGTGTTCCATGACGGCGCGGCTGTCACCACAGCGCGCGATGGGCATTCAGCGCGCAGCGAGTTCTTTTCGCTGCGGCGCGACCGTGTCGCTCAAACACTGTCAAAAGATGCTGGGTCTCATGGCCTCAGCATCTCCGGTTCTGCGGCTGGGCCTGCTCCGCATGTGCCCCCTGCAGTTCTGGCTGAAGGCTCGGATGCCGCGCCGAGCGTGGGCGTCTGGCCGGCTGCATTTCAAGGTCGATCAGAGCTGTGTTGCGGCTCTAGCACCTTGGTCAGCGAACGGCTGGTACCGATCAGGTGTAAGCCTGGGGACTTCCCCGAGTGTAAAAATGGTGTCGACGGACGCCTCCACTTCGGGATGGGGAGCGCTGCTCGAAGGCAGACCGTCCTTTGGCCTATGGTCAGAACGGGAAAAGCTCCATCATATCAACTGCCTGAAAATACTGGCAGTGGAGAACGCGCTGACGCGCTTTTGTCCCCATATCAAGGATCACCACGTCGTAGTCCGTGCTGACAACATGTCCGTGGTGTCCTACATAAATCGCCAGGGCGGTCTCGGGTCCCGAAACCTGTGCAGGCTGACGGAACGCCTCCTGGTTTGGGCTCAGTGCAACGTGCGCTCGCTGAGAGCAGTGCATGTGCCTGGACTGCAGAATCTGGGTCCAGACAGGCTGTCCAGAGGCAATGTTCCTATGGGCGAATGGTCTCTAAACCCGCAAACAGTCCGGCTGTTGTGGGAGAGATTTGGCATGGCGGAGATGGACCTCTTTGCATCCCACGAAAACGCTCACTGCCCGCGTTCTTTTCCAAGAACGAAAGCGCGCTGTCACGGAGATGGCCGTGCTGCCCGCTTTATGCGTTCCCTCCCGTCTCCCTCCTTCCGCAGGTGATAGAACGGGTGAGAGAAACGAGATGTTCAATACTGCTTGTAGCACCTCTTTGGAAGAACCAAACATGGTTCCGGTTTTTGAGGCCTTGAAGGGTCGCCCTTTTGAGCCTATCCAATCGGTTAGCCTTCAGCATCTGTCGTTCAAGACAGTATTCTTGTTGGCTCTCGCTTCAGTGAAGCGTGTGGGTGATTTGCACGCGCTCTCGGTGAGCCAGTCGTGCTTGGAGTTTGGGCCCAATGGCTCAAGGGTCATACTCAAACCTAGGCACGGTTATGTGCCGAAATCCCTCAACACACCGTTTCGGGCTCAGGTTATTGCCCTGTCTGCCCTGCCGGTGTCAGGGGAGGATGGAGACTCGAGTCGTCTTTGCCCTGTCAGGGTTTTAAGAGCTTATGTGTCTCGCTCTGCTGCCTTTTCGGCAGACGGAGCAGCTGTTTGTCTCGTTCGGTGGACGTTCCAAGGGAATGGCTGTTTCGAGACAGACTCTATCCAGATGGATAGTTGACGCCATAGCGTTAGCTTATGCTTCCAGGGGCCTTCAGTGCCCGTTGGGCGTCAGAGCACACTCCACAAGAGGCGTCGCCTCGTCGTGGGTGTGGTCTACTGGGATCTCCTTGCAGGATATATGTATGGCGGCAGGTTGGGCCTCGCCGTCTACATTTATCAGGTTCTATAACCTGGAGGTCCCCGCCTTGCAAGCAAGCTTGTTGTCGGTATAGTCGAATCAGGGCCCTGAGGGGAATTCTGAGTTCACGGGCGCTATGCGCTGCCGACTGTTATATGGGCAGTATTGCGTAAGACCCGCATTGCCACATTGGCCAGGCCTTGCCTCGGCTGTGTGATGTCATATTGCCGCATCTACGGATGCTGCTAGATATAGGACGGAGGGCTTTTTCCCTTTTCTGTCCTGGACTCTCTGTGAGTCCCTCAGGTTACTGTGCACTGTAAATCCTGGGCGTTGCTTCAGGTTTATTGGTGTGTGATCCCTGCGCGCACGGCATTTTACATTGGGTTCCCGTAGCGTCTTAGCTAAGACGCAGTACGAGAGAGCTCTCGTAAGAGAACTTACTCGGTTACTAAACGTAACCTCGGTTCTCTCTAGAAGAGTGAACGAGTACTGCGTTCTCTGCCGTGCGCACGATTCACTCTGGTTCGCTTTGGCGATGAAATAAATCAGGTGAGTCAGCCTTTTCGAGCTCCTTTTATAGGTTGGGCCACACCCGTTTCGGCGGGAAGTGGCAAGAAGGGCGCGAAGCGCCCTTATTGGTCTGATGTTGCATCAGCCCGCGCTCGATAGGCTGTGCAGTTGCCGCAGAACAAGCCAATGAGCGAACGAGCCGTCTCGCCTATGGCTGTGTACTGCTGCAAATGCGCTTTACAAAAATACAAAATTAAGGATAATTTTTTGCTTCAGTATTTCGTGAAAAGAGACTTTTCCCGTAGCGTCTTAGCTAAGACGCAGTACTCGTTCGCTCTTCTAGAGAGAACCGAGGTTACGTTTAGTAACCGAGTGCGGTTGTGTGTGTGCTCTGCGACTGTGCATGAGTGCATCGTCTCCAGGAAAGCGCACGAGTGTTGAATGGTTTAAACACTGGCAAAAATTTAAAAGAAGAAACGCAATTTGTAAAGTTTAGTGACAATGCGACACTGCCTTGATAGTGTAGGTCACAATTCCTGTCAACTGTACAGCGTGCAGACGCAAACGTGACGCTGTTTGTGAAATTATGTCTAACAGAAATTTTTTCAAATTACTTTATAAATTATTTAATATAGAAATTGTACCTCACCTAAAGGTGCATTATAATATTTTCACTCATCCCGGACAGAGACTGAGACGATGCCACTGCATGTTGAACTAAAAAACCTCTCACGACAGTCTTTTTAGAGATCGCCAATCAATCATCCCAAAGCGATTATCGGCCGATTGTGATCGTTAGTCGATCAAACAGAGAACCCTTAATAAGAAGCTGGATGACGTCATCAAAACCGTTGATTCATATTGCCGGAAGTGAGAGACTGTAAGTTTTGAATGCTTATATCTTTTAAATATTAATTTTGTCATCGTTTTGGAGAACACTAGCTTATAGATAAGACTAACATATCCATACTAAAAGCACAAAAAATGTTAAGTGCCAGTTACCGTTGCTTGGACCACATTCACACAGCAGCAGAATACAGTTGTAAGTCCTGTATTTGAGTCCTCAATATGGTTCAGTGCTTCCCACAGGTTTGAAATATACTTGCGGTGGTAGCCAGGTGGAAAATCCTCCTATTACCCACGGCACAAAAAAGGTCTACTACATGTGACAAATAACAAATAATATGTGATTTTAAACAATATTTGTATTTATTGAAATTTTAATTGATTTAAATTTTATTATCTACTATTACATTTAATTACATACTTATATTATGCATTATCATGCATTGTAAATTATGCGAAATTACAACATTTAAATGGTAGAGTTCACCTTCCTTTGTCATATATTGTCTCTCTCTGTGAATGGGACACAGATTTTACTGATACTAGTAAAAACTATGTATTGAATATGTGTCAAATAATGTTCTTAGTCTTTTCTTAATTTGGGGAAGCATTTCAGCCAGAAACTACAATAGTTTACTATGAATGAAATAGAAATTAAACACAATGAATTGTGTAGCCAAAATACCAATAATGCCCAGAAAAATTAATAAATATATTGATTTATGTTTTTCCATCCCCAAAATATAAGACGCCTTAAAATGAGCATTTACAATTTCATGTATTGAAGACTTTTTAAGACATTAATTTTAATGTAACCCAAGTAAAGTCTATGTGTGGGAAGCACTGCAGTTACGTTCACACACAGTAAGATTATTTACAGGTTTGACAACCATTTTTATTGCAACCAAACTTTTCAGGACTCACATCCGCATTCTCAGAAAATGCACAGTGTGGACTGGACAAAGTTTTCTCTCACTACTAACAGTGCGAGAGAGAGAGAGAGAGAGACATTCTGCTGCACAAACGCATCTTTACCATGTGTTGCATGTTTTTATGTGTCGTTTCAGTAACTTACAGTGACGGAGAAATGAGCTGTGTATCATCTGAAAGTTTTAGATCCAATCAGTTTTTCTCCGCTGGAGCCGCTCCCATCAGTTTTGTGTTTTGTGCGCGACTCAAATGTTCTGCTCTCCACCCAAATATAAAAGCTGCTGTCAGTTAATGAAGATTTGACAGAGGAACTTGTGGCTCGATTGGACTCTTGTTGTGTCAGAAAGTAATAAGACTTTCAGTTTTATGGACTTCTCCAGCTTTGATATTACTTTGGTCACTGTCGCTATGGTAACTGGTAAGGAATACAGGCTTGACTCCCATTGCACGTTTATACAGGCAGTATCTGAGAAGCTAATGTAAGCTGCTGTGTGAACGAGACATTTTGAGACTCACACCTGTAAGTAAATGTGGTTGTCAATCTCAAAAACTGACAGTGTCAACATAGCCTTGGTGACATTTCACAGGTGAAGTCCAGTCATTTCAATAGGAATCCACACAATCAGGAGTTTCAGGTGAGGGCAAGTTTCCCTTGCACATTTTGCTCTTTTTGGTTTTCAAGTTCCATGTGAATTCACCACACTGACCAACAGAAAGCTACTTGGTTTGAAAGTGTCTTTCATTTGAATCATGCTTTATAAATCACTACGCTAATGACAATAGACGTTTCACTAATGTGATGGCACCTTTAGTATTGCAGGGTTGTAGCATGATGATTCCAGAATGTCATGGGCTGTTATGTATGTATGTTACAGTATGTATGGCCTGTTATAATGATGGAATATTTGCAGAATTCTGCCTTGCATGCTGTATCTGTTGTGTGTTGGTGTGTTTTGTGTGGATATTTTAGTGTGTGTGCGTCTAGTTTGAGTTTGTGATTAGGACGTGTTTTCTGTTATGTGGATCTTTTAAGGTCATGGTTGTTGTTTCGTTGGAGTGGACTGGCAGTATTACTGCAGCAGGTACAGGTTCTGTTATAAATCCTGTTCAGGGAAAGACAGCAGATCTATTTGTGCAGAGCAACTGTTTGATTTTGTGTTGTGTGAGGTGAGACCAGGGGATGTAGGTTGCTCCACAGTGGTTCCATCTTGTTCATTGATTGTGCATGTTGATGTACCTATTAAATAATGCTGGGCTTAAGCTGCAACATTCTTTCCACTGTCCTGAGAAAGGTGTTTTGTTCTTTTGTTGCTATTTTCTGTTCCGCATTCACTTTTAGTGTGAATTGATTTAATAAGGCCATAGGTTTCTCCCTGTTACGTGTCCATTAATTTGTCGTTTTTTAACAAAAAAAAATAAAAACCAGTTGTTGTATTGCTATGTTGAAAACCAAATTTACATTAGAACTGTTCACCCAAAATGTCTGTGATTAGTAGGGTTGGGAATCGTTAGAAATTTTCCCTGTTCCACCTAACGGTTCCGGTTCTGATTCCGGTTCCATTAAAATCATTAAACAATTATTAAGAAATAGTGGTAAGGAAAAATGCACAATACTCAACTACTCAATGCTCAATACTGTTTATTACTTACTGTCAACTTAATTTAAAGGTTGGCTATGTCAAAATGCAACATATATTACAGTGTACAGATCTTCATAAGTAGGGTGGGGTACTTTTTGAAATTTTCTGGTTCGGCTTCTGGTTTCATTTAAATTAACTATGTTTTTTACTATTTTACCTTCACTGAATGTAGCGTTGCTGGAAGGTAGTAAGTAATGCTGAGTAATGCTAGTCCATCAATCAGCATGTGTTTCAAAGTTGATGTTTTTTACACTATCAATAACGTTTTGCTTTTCAAGCAGGAATAAGCTTGTTGGCCAAATAGTCCCTTGAGGGCTGAGACACTTGTTAATTTCCCTTAATTAATGAAATATAAACGGTTAAACATATACACACTCTCCATAAAGTCCCTATTTTACAAATAATAATGCAGTCAGGAGATGGTGTGATGCAATGAGTGGTTTCCACATTTTTAAACATTTAAAATGCATTAAAAAAAATATTTTCTATCACTTTGCTTATCACTCTTGAAATGACCTGTACACTAAATAATCTAACCCTCATACTTGCATAACAATAGCAGTGTATTTATTTAGTGGTCCAAGTTGAAGCCAGTATGTATATTAATGACAATATGGGACAAATACAATGTCATTTAGTGGTGGCAGGTTCAGCGCGCTGCCGTTAGATGTACAGTCAGACAAAACGATGTGCACAGTTATCAAAGGTGCGAGTGCACATACAGTCGTGAGAAACAATGTGTTCGGCAATTAAAGACGGGACAACGCAACAAGTCTGTGGAATGCGTGTTATTGGAATCAATGTGCTCAGTAATTAAAGAGGCAGGGAGGCGTGTCTGTTATTCGGTTCGTGACATCCTTTACGGCAGCGGTTCTCAATTCCAGTCCTCGCGCCCCACTGCTCTGCATATTTTGCATGTTTCTCTTTAACACACCTGATTCAGATAATCAGCTCGTTAGAAATGAACTCCGTGCATGAACTGTGTTCCAATTGTTCATTGCTCCTTACTCCCTGAGCAGGCGAAATCTGTTGAAGTTTACCTCACATTGAAAACATTCATTCACTGATTTGTGCTGTGCAGCGTCTTTAAACATAGACAACTGTGACATCATATACCTCTGTAAATCAATACAATTTAAATTCACGTCTTGCACACTTCAATGCACTTTGATTAGAACATATAGCTACGTCCGCTTCGAACTGGAATCATGGCTGAATATCCTGTGATGTCCACTTCGCAGGGCACTTATGTTCGAATAGAACAAATGTCTGAAGTGCTAAGAGAAACGTTCAAAATGTGCAGAGCAGTGGGGCGCGAGGACTGCAATTGAGAACCGCTACTTTACGGGAAACGCCGAATATTCAGAACACCAGCGCAAGGCTGCTCACAGCGCTTGGTCACGTGTTGCACCAAAACCGTTTTCGGAACCGAAACTTAGAAATTGCTCACGGTTCTGGTTCTTTTCAAAGAACAAAACCGGTTCTGAATAAGAACCGGTGTTCGGTTCCCATCACTAGTCATTAGGGTATAATTATGCCATAATTTTGTGTTATATCTAGGTCACCATATCGGAGATGAACATACACTACTTGTTAGTGCACAATACACAGGAGACTTTAATATGGAAAAATATATCATGTTATACTTTGTTATAATGAGAGACTCCAGAGCTATCTATCTATCTATCTATCTATCTATCTATCTATCTATCTATCTATCTATCTATCTATCTGTGTCAGGAACAGAAACACTGGATCCAGTTGCGAATGAACAATGGTGTTTATTAATTGCTCAAGAGGACAAACAAGGCCAGATGGTAGGTACAAGTCTCTGGTCTGTAATTCCTCCTTGGTAGTGCAGGGACTGCAGTGGGCAGAATCCTCGAAGACCAGAACCGAAAACAGGAAGCTACAATGGCAAGACGCTAACTCGAGTAAACAATCCCAGGCACTAGCACTAGCGACAGGACAAACCTGTCCAACTCCAAACAAACTGGAACTGGAGGACACTGCATGGAGCAAGACAAACAGAGGACCAGTAACAACGATCTGACAATCGACAAGTCAAACACAGGACTATAAGTAGACCCACAGAACAAGACGCAGCCACAGCTGACGCTGATAGACAATCAGAGCAGTAACACAGAATGAGTAGACGAACCTGCGAACCGTGACAATCCGTCCTTTTTTTTTTAAAATTTTTATATATATATATAGTATATAGTAATTTGACTTTTTTTTTTTTTTTTTTTACAATAAATGCTCTGAGAAATAAGGGATCTCTGTCATAAATACTGTATTCACCTGAATGTGTGTGAATATGACAGCTGACCAGTACTGACAGAATTTCCCATTCTTCTTGATGGTATAATGGTCATGGTTATTTCTCTGGAAAGGCAAAATGTTGTTATTTATGCAGGACATCTTATTATTAATATATTTACTTCCCTGTGTGTCCGTGAAGTCAAGCCGTAATCCCGTACTTGCATTGACATCCCCTCAAACAAGCACATTTCCCTGAGCCTGGAAATGGCATGTCTCTTTTTCTAGTGTATGAAACATATCTTCACTGCACGGGGGGCTCTTGTGGCAGCATGTATATGTCACATAGCAAGATGTCTTGTTGTGACAGGAAATGTTCTTTATGGAGTTTTATCTACAAATGGTATTTGCTGATTTTCATGGTGTCTGTGTAGTGTGGACATTTCAAGTCTGCCTTGGCATTTGTTTTTGTGAGGTTAAAATGATTTTTCTGTAATTGGGAGGACAGTCTCTCTGTCTCATATTCTTTATTGGCCTCTATCCTCCTCACTGTATAAATCTGTCTCATTTCAGTTATGTTTAAATTTATAAATATGGCCATTTGTGAATAAGCCTATTAATCTGTAGTCTCAGCCATTGATGTGCTGCCCAGTGTGGACCACATGATGCATATTGCACACAAAAATTACAATTTTCAAAGATCATAGGGTGTGTGTTATTGAATCTGTAAAAATGTATTTTTAAGAGAGAAAGAGATTTTTGTTTGATGTTCTTAGTAGCAAACACTGTAGCTTTTACAGTTACCAATTACTCTTTCCAAACTATAGCAATGTAGTGTGTCTAGATTGCTGTTTTTTTTTGTCACAGTATTTGTGCAGTTTTACAGTTAAATGAGCAGAGTACTCCTTTATCCTCTCTAATGAGCAAAAACGTACTCGGTTACTAACGTAACCTCGGTTCCCTGAGATGAGGGAACGAGTACTGCGTAAGCTAGCTTACGCTATGGGAAAAGGTCCCCTTTTCTCGAGAATATGAAGCCAAAAATTATCCTTAATTTTTAAATAATGTAAAACGCAGTGCTGCAGCACAGCAGACCCAAGCGAAGCGGCTCGCGCGCTTATTGGCTGTGCTGCGGCAACTGCAGCAACCTATGGTGAGGCGGCGGAGAGGAACGAACCAATGGGGGCGCTTCGCGCCCATTGGACGTCAGAGCGCGCCAAAATAGGCGTGGCTGGAACTATATAAGCCACCGCTTCACCGTACTGCGTAAGCTAGCTTACGCTATGGGAACACAATGTAAAACGCCGTGCGTGCTCGGGAACTTCGACCTGTCACAGCCCGAGGCGAGAGCCCGGGGCTTTATAGCAGGAGAAATCCCAGTCCCAACAGCCAACCTTAGTGAGCTTTATATAGGGAACGAAAAAAGGGGGACGTGATAAGGCTTAGCACGTCTATATAGAAAGTACCCTGGCCTGCAGGGCAGGGACTTGCAGATTATAGAATCTAATAAATGTGGACGGAGAGGCCCAGCCTGCCGCCGCACAGATATCATCCAGTGGTATCCCGCAGGACCACGCCCATGACGAGGCCATACCTCGGGTGGAATGGGCTCTGATGCCGAACGGGCAGTGAAGGCCTTTAGATTTGTAAGCCAGCGAGATAGTGTCTACTATCCATCGCGATAGGCTTTGCTTCGTGGTGGCGAGACCTCGGGTGTGCCCACCAAAGCATATGAAGAGCTGGTCCAACCTCCTGAATAAAGCGGAGCGCGCAATATAGGTTTTAAGAGCCCTGACGGGGCAGATGAAGCTCGCGTTGCTTTCGTCGCTTTGCGAGGAAAGGGCTGACAGCGAGATGACCTGCGCTCTGAACGGTGTTGAGAGCACCTTGGGGACATAGCCGTGTCTTGGTCTGACAATGACTCTGGAGTCATTAGGTCCAAACTCGAGACAGTCAGCGCTTACAGATAGCGCATGTAAATCCCCCACTCGCTTGACTGAGGCCAGAGCCAGTAGAAAAGCGGTTTTGAACGAAAGAAGCTTCATATCGACAGACTGAAGCGGTTCAAAAGTGGGGCCCTTTAAGGCCTCTAGGACCGTAGACAGGTCCCAGGAAGGGATTGAAGGGGGTCGGGGAGGGTTCATCCGACGAGCTCCCTTAAGGAAACGAATGACCAGTTCGTTTTTTCCCAGTGATAGGCCGGCCACCGGAGCATGAGAAGCTGCAATGGCTGCCACATACACTTTGAGCGTAGACGGGGATCTGCCCGCATCTAAACGCTCCTGTAGGAAGGAGAGTATCTCCGTCAGGTCACATAAGTGAGGGTCTAGGTTCCGTGTCCCGCACCAGGTGGAGAACACTGACCATTTCTGCGCGTATAGGCGCCTGGTTGAGGGCGCTCTGGCTTCCGTAATGGTCTTTAACACTCCCTCAGGGAGGTTCCCGGGTACCCGTTGAGGGGCCATACATGAAGGGCCCAAAGTTCTGGGTGGGGATGCCAGAGCGCGCCCTTCAGCTGCGTGAGGAGATCTTTCCGCAGCGGTATTGGCCATGGGGCTGTACTGGACAGCTGCATCAGCTCGGAGAACCAAGGTTGGGTCGTCCAGAGTGGGGCTACTAGCAGCATGGCACATCTGCTCTTCCTGACCCGATCGATGACCTGCGGTAGCATCGCGACCGGTGGGAAGGCATAAAGCGGGCGTCTGGGCCAATCGAGGGCCAGCGCGTCCCTGCTCTTTGAAAAATATATTGGGCAATGAGCGTTGTCTTCTGAGGCGAAGAGGTCGACCTCTGCCCTGCCGAAGATGCTCCACATCAACTGAACCGTCTGTGGGTGAAGAGACCACTCCCCAGGGGGAACATTCGCCCTGGAAAGCATGTCCGGGCCCCGGTTCAGGATGCCAGGTACATGCGCTACCTTTAGCGAGCGCAGATTGTAATGTGCCCATGTCAGAAGACGTTCGGTCAGGGTGTGCAAGGTTTCTGACCTGACACCACCCTGGCGATTTATGTAGGCCACCACTGACATGCTGTCTGATCTGACCAGAACGTGGTGGCCCTTTAAAAATGGGAGGAAAGCTTTCAGGGATAGTTCGACCGCTATCATCTCCAGACAGTTTATGTGTAACAGTCGCTCCGGGCTCGACCAGAGGCCGGAGGCAGACCTGCCCTCGTACAGGGCGCCCCAACCGAGGTTGGATGCATCTGTCGAGACTACTTTCCATTTCGAGACAGCGCCCGTGCTTACGCCTAGCTGATACCAGTTGGCTATTTTCCAAGGGGCCAGAGCTGTGATGCAGCCGTGGGTCACCCTGATGTGCGCGCGGCCGGAAATCCAGGCGCGCGCTGGAACACGGTCTCTCAGCCAGCGCTGTAGTGGGCGCATGCGCAGCAGGCCCAGTTTGAGAACCGCAGAGGCTGATGCCATCAGACCTAGCATTTCCTGAAATCGTTTGAGCGGGTAAAGAGACCCGGCTTTGAACGACACGGCTAGATGCTGAATAGTGAGAGCGCGCTGTGACGTCAGACGCGCTGTACATGTCACAGAGTCTATGTCTAACCCTCTAAGGAAATCCTCTGGCTGGGAGACAGAGCGCTCTTGACAGTGTTGATCGTGAGACCCAGGCATTCTAAATGGCTGAGGATCCAGGATCTGTGTGTCGTCAGTAGTTCCTCGGAATGGGCTAAAACTAGCCAGTCGTCGAGGTAGTTCAATACTCGCACTCCCCGCATTCTCAGGGGTGCGAGAGCGGCATCCATGCACCATGTAAACGTACGGGGCGCTACGGAGAGGCCGAATGGAAGAACCATGTACTGATAAGTCTGCCCCTCGAAGGCGAATCTCAAGAATGGCCTGTGATGGGGTGCTATTTGAATGTGAAAGTAAGCGTCTTTCAGATCCACTGAGAAAAACCAATCCCTCGGGCGAATTTGCGCGAGTATTTGTTTGGTAGTTAACATTTTGAACGATCGCGTCATAAGCGCTTTGTTCAAACGTCTGAGATCTAGGATGGGTCTGAGACCGCCATCCTTTTTTGGTACGAGGAAGTAGCGGCTGTAAAAGCCTGACTCGCGCTGCGCAGGGGGGACAGTTTCTATCGCCCCTTTTGCAAGAAGGTTTATCAGTTCGGCGCGAAGGACGTGTGTCATTTCGCTTTTCACTTTCGTTTCGACCACGGCGCGAAAGCGCGGCGGTCTGCGAGCGAACTGGAGCGAGTAACCTCGTTTTATTATATTCAAAACCCAATTTGATATGCCGGGGATGGCCTGCCATGCAGCGGCTCGTGTGGCTATGGGTTGAATGTGCTTCGGGCACTGGCCGCCTGTTATGAGGGGACCAGTAGCTCGAGTATGCTGTGCTTGTGACACTGTGGTGACAGCGCTTATTTGTAGGGTTGCGCACAAAAGTGGGCACGCGCGCTACATTTAGAGCACCTCCGGCGCGAGCGGGAAGGTGGTCATGAAAGGAGACCCGAGTGAGTCTTTGTGACACTTGGGGGAGTGTGTATACATGTAGGGGTGCGTACTGTGTAGTGGGCACACTCCCTACATAGAAAAAGCTCTTTTTGTGCTTTATTGAGGTCGCCGTGAAAACGGCGTTTGTGTGCAGGCGTGCGTGCATTGTAACAGGCTCGTTTACTGCAGTATAGACATCTCCAACCGCCTTTAGTGAGGGGATTGGAGGAAGCATGTGAGGTTTCTTGTGTGGTGGTCCGGCCGCAGCGGGACTTAACCACGGTCTTTTCAGCCCGAAGGTCAGGAGGGCTTCGGAGGCTCGGGGTTCAGCACAATCCTGGGCCGAGGTCCCCGTCTCTCTGGCGGTTTGCGGCTCGTAGAGCGAGAGCGGTGCTGGGTTTTGGTCGCTGGGCGAGACTGTAAGTCTGGCTGCGATGGCTTCGAGGTCTGAGGGGGCGGCGCATTTCTACGGCGTCCCGCAGCAGAGCTAGAGCGTTTCGGCAGGAAGTGTCTCATTGCCTGTGACGTTTTCTGAGCCTCAGTGAAGCGTTCAGCGAAACCCTTAACCGACTGGCCAAAGAGGCCGGAAGGCGAGATAGGAGAGTCAAGAAAGGCGGTTTTGTCGGCGTCCTTCATCTCCGTGAGCGTGAGCCAGAGGTGTCGCTCTAAAACAGCGAGGCTTGCCATGCTTCGGCCGATCGCTTGTGCTGTGGTCTTTGTCGAACGCAGGGCTAGATCAGTAGCGCTGCGGAGATCTTTAAAGTCATAGGTATCTGGGGCAGACTCGTCCAGTTTACGGAGAAGTCTGGCCTGAAAAACCTGCAGCACAGCCATGGTGTGTAGAGCCGAAGCAGCTTGACCAGCGGAGGTGTAAGCTCGGCCAGCGAGAGCTGAGGTGGTGCGGCACGGCTTGGATGGATGCACAGGCTTCGACCGCCATCCTGCGGCTGAGGGCGGGCAGAGGTGTGCAGCAATAGCCTCCTCGAGAGGGGGGAGGCTCTCGTAACCGTGGTCTCGGGCGCCGTCGACAGAGGAGAGCGCTGACGAGACAGAAGTCTTCAAGCGTGCGGAGAATGGGGCTTTCCACGACTTCGTGAGTTCATCGTGAACTTCCGGGAAGAAGGGGGCGTTTCTTTGCGGAGGGGCCGAAGGGCGCACCTGCAAGAACCATTCGTCCAGCCGGCTTTTAGCGGGCTCGTCTGGAGAAGACCAGTCGAGCTGAAGGTCGCTGACAGCCCTTGTAAGCACGCGAGTAAGCTCTGCGTCGATATCAGCGCGTCGTCCGGTGCAGCTGGGTGCTGTAGAGGGGGGGGGGGGTCCGCAATGGAGCCCGACCATTCCTCACTACTGGACGCGGCGAGAGAAAGGCTGTCGTGTCTGTCCTCTTCTGCCTCAGGCGCTCCGAAGGAGAAGGGGGCGCTGGTGAGCAGGGACTGGCGCTGCTCGTCCACGAAGAGGACAGGCGAAGGAGAGAGAGCGGGCGAGGCACGCGGGGAGTGTTCCGGCGTGAGCTCGCGTGTAGCAGTGTGCTCAGGCATTCTCTGATCGCGGCGTTTCTTACGCGGCACTTGAGAGAAAAGAGGCGGAGCGGGTGGAGCATCGTGGCTGGTTTGAGCCGCTTCGCTTGGGTCTGCTGTGCTGCAGCACTGCGTTTTACATTATTTAAAAATTAAGGATAATTTTTGGCTTCATATTCTCGAGAAAAGGGGACCTTTTCCCATAGCGTAAGCTAGCTTACGCAGTACGAGAGTACTCTCGAAAGGGAACCAAACATACTAAACTGTCCACTCTCTCATATGTAGCATTTGGAAATTTTTTGTATGTGCAGATGTAATAAATATTGACTTGATATAACGCTATTGTTCCAAATTTTGGGACCAGAGAGTTTTTTTTTCTTATTCAATAAGAATAAAAATAAAATGATCAAAAGTGACAATCAAGACATTTATAATGTTAAAAATTATTTATATTCCCAAAAAAAAAACAGTTTTTGTTTCATTGAAGAATCCTATAAAATAAACTATCACAGTTTTCACAAAATATTAAGCAGCAAAAAAATATTTTTTGTTGTTGTTTTTTAACACTGATGATAATCATGTTTCTTGAGTACCAAACCATATTAGATTTTAAGATTAGATCCTATTAGAATGATTCATTTCATGTGATCATGTGTGTTATAACGCCGAAAATTCAGTTTTGCCATCACATCAATAAATATATTAAAAAACGATTATGGAAACTTTTTACAATAAATTCAATTTGTTAACATTAGTTCTGTCGATTGTCATTTTAAGGTCTCCTACCCGTTAAGTCTTGTGAAAAAACTTTTACAAATGTAAAAATATATTTAAATATTCTTAATGTTTACTTTCTAGCCCCATATACTTTTACAAATGTAACCACTGAAGGGTCTTACTGTAAATGAATTTCATCAGTTTTGTGCCACATAGAAAATAATATCACTAAAGTCTCCACTGGGAAAAGTGCCAAAATAATTTTCCCTCCATATTAATTTTTTCTATCTGTTTCACCTCTAACCTTTTCTTTTGCATAACTTATAGATGGGTCAGGATGGTCTAATAGTCATCCAGCATCAAACTAGTAGGATACAGTGATCAAGCAGTGAGATTTTTTTTGTTTGTTTTTTCTTTTTCTCTCTCTCTCTTCAAAAATAGATTTTTGAGGCACTAAGATACAAGACAACTCTGTACTAAACAGGAAATTTTCAAAAGCTATTGTTTCTTCTTTAATGAAGGGCTGGAACAACTAATAATAAAAATAAAATTAAAAAAACGAAAATGGAAAAGAAATGTAATAAAATTAACACTATTAAATAATAATAATAATAAAATTTTAAATCTGCCTCTAACATACTTTAAGTACTCTTGTGTATATCTTGATAAATATGTAATGCTTTATTCCTCTATTTTCTGCTTCTTTCCAATTTCAGACTCGTCCAGAAGTAAAATTTACAAAATTACTTACAATAAAAAATGTACATCCCCCATTTATATCCCCAGTTTATCCAGTGTTGGAGTGTGATACAAACTTTTCAGAAAATCAATTTCAATACATTAAAAATAAATAGTAAACAAAACAAAAAAATCTACGGATTAATTGATTATCAAATAATAAACAGGTGGAAACAAGCCATTATTAATCCAGATGTCCTATCTTAATTTTTCTTGGTCTTTGTCATTTCTCATTCAACAGTCTGCTGTTAATCCTCTTATTCTCTTTTTCTTGTTCCAGTAGTTAATGTTTTTACATTCATATTTTATTTTTCCTCTCATACCCTCGCTGTCCCATCCTCTTATTTGTAAAGATCGCTCACTCTGTCGCCCTCATTTCTTGAGCTTCTCCTCATTTCTCTCTCTCTTTCCCTACACCCCCCAGCCCCCCCCCCCCCCCCATCCTCAGGGAGTGCTTGCCTGCTACTGTCGCCGTAGGCATGCTTTTAGATATGTGGCAACCCTGTCAGTTCCTCCTCAACACCCATTATCCACCCAAGACCTTTGTCTTTCACTCAGCGTCCTTCCATACATTTTTATGCACGGACATTGTGGAAAAGTCAAGTCACCTTTATTTATATAGCGCTTTAAACAAAATACATTGCGTCAAAGCAACTGAACAACATTCATTAGGAAAACAGTGTGTCAATAATGCAAAATGATAGTTAAAGGCAGTTCATCATTGAATTCAGTGATGTCATCTCTGTTCAGTTAAATAGTGTCTGTGCATTTATTTGCAATCAAGTCAACGATATCGCTGTAGATGAAGTGACCCCACCTAAGCAAGCCAGAGGCGACAGCGGCAAGGAACCAAAACTCCATCGGTGACAGAATGGAGAAAAAAACCTTGGGAGAAACCAGGCTCAGTTGGGGGGCCAGTTCTCCTCTGACCAGACGAAACCAGTAGTTCAATTCCAGGCTGCACTAAAGTCAGCTTGTGCAGAAGAACCATCTGTTTCCTGTGGTCTTGTCCTGGTGGTCCTCTGAGACAAGGTCTTTACAGGGGATCTGTATCTGGGGCTCTAGTTGTCCCGGTCTCCACTGTCTTTCAGGGATGTAGAGGTCCTTTCTAGGTGCTGATCCACCATCTGGTCTGGATACGTACTGGATCCGGGTGACTGCAGTGACCCTCTGATCTGAATACAGACTGGATCTGGTGGCTACGGTGACCTCGGAATAAGAGAGAAACAGACAAATATTAGCGTAGATGCCATTCTTCTAATAATGTAGCAAGTAAATAGGGTGTTATGGGAAGTGTTCCCGGTTCCGGTTTACCTAATTAATGCAACCTAAAAATCCTTTAACGGATTTGGATATTAAAAGCATATTAGTATGTTATGTGCAAGCCAGGTTAAAAAGATGGGTCTTTAATCTAGATTTAAACTGCAACAGTGTGTCTGCCTCCCGAACAATGTTAGGTAGGTTATTCCAGAGTTTAGGCGCCAAATAGGAAAAGGATCTGCAGCCCGCAGTTGATTTTGATATTCTAGGTATTATCAAATTGCCTGAGTTTTGAGAACGCAGCGGATGTAGAGGATTATACTGTAAAAGGAGCTCATTCAAATACTGAGGTGCTAAACCATTCAGGGCTTTATAAGTAATGAGCAATATTTTAAAATCTATACGATGTTTGATAGGGAGCCAGTGCAGTGTTGACAGGACCGGACTAGCTGTATTTTGGACTAGCTGTATTTTGTTTGCTAAGCGTGCAGAACAACCACCCAATAAAGCATTACAATAATCTAACCTTGAGGTCATAAATGCATGGATTGACATTTCTGCATTTGACATTGAGAGCATAGGCCGTAATTTAGATATATTTTTGAGATGGAAAAAATGCAGTTTTACAAATGCTAGAAACGTGGCTTTCTAAGGAAAGATTGCGATCAAATAGCACACCTAGGTTCCTAACTGTTGACGAAGAATTGACAGAGCAACCATCAAGTCTTAGACAGTGTTCTAGGTTATTACAAGCAGAGTTTTTAGGTCCTATAATTAACACCTCTGTTTTTTTTTCAGAATTTAGCAGTAAGAAATTACTCGTCATCCATTTTTTATATCTACTATGCATTCCATTCGTTTTTCTAATTGGTGTGTTTCACCGTGCCACGAAGAAATATAGAGCTGAGTATCATCAGCATAACAGTGAAAGCTAACACCATGTTTCCTGTTGATATCTCCCAAGGGTAACATATAAAGTGTGAAGAGTAGCGGCCCTAGTACTGAGCCTTGAGGTACTCCATACTGCACTTGTGATCGATATGATACATCTTCATTCACTGCTACGAACTGATGGTGGTCATATAAGTACAATTTAAACCATGCTTATGCACTTCCATTAATGCCAACAAAGTCTTCAAGTCTATGCAAAAGGATTTTGTGGTCAATCGTGTCAAACGCAGCACTAATGGCGCGTTTCCACCGAGTGGTACGGTACGGTACGGGTCGGGTCGGTACCCTTTTATTTGCGTTTCCACTGCCAAAAGTTGAGAATGGTACCAAAAAGCCGAACCGTACCGTACCACTTTTTGGGTACCCTTCCGTTGGGGTACCTAGCACAGTGGAACGGTACTAAAGGGTGGAGCTAGACTCACTGCAGAACGTTGATTGGTTGACAGAGAATCGTCATTTGCGCGTGCCGCAAGGGGAAAGACACAACACACGAGGCGCCATTTTTAAATTACAACAACGTCGCAACAATGTCGCTGCGCAGCATAACTTTACCGTGGTGGACCCAGGAGGTGCAGACCTTCTTGGGTATCATCGGTGAAGAAAGGGTGCAAAGGGAACTCGATGGCATGGTGAGAAACGAAAAGGTTTTTCAGCATGTTTCTGAGAGGATGGCTGTCGAGGGTTACCAGCGGACGTCCGAGCAGTGCCGCATTAAATGCAAGAAACTGCGGAGTGACTATCGTAAGGTGAAAGACCACAACAGCCGGAGTGGTGTTCACAGAAAAAATTGGAAGTGGCTAGAAATGATGGACGCCATCTACGGGCACAGACCGGCGAGTTTGGGACGAGAAGGAGGCATCGATACGGCTACCTCGTTGCTGGAGTCGATGATGGAGCCTCCCGGTAAGTTTGTAATTGTGAAATATAACGTTAGTATACATCGATCACGGGAAAGCTTACGTTCAATGCACAACTTTTGTGCAAGTCTGTTGTTTGTCTGTCAGCCAGCCAGTGTGGTATCAACCGATCATTTGCAAGCTAGCAAAACGCTAACGTTAGTTTATTAGCCTGTGGTGGACAGAGTACATGTCCAGTAACGTTACTTGTAGCCTACAGATACCCTAATAAAATACAACTGTTTTATTACTAAACATATTCTACTAAATATATATTAAAGAGAGATGGGTCCAATGATATAGCTTAAGGAAAGAGTAAGAACTCCGTCTGAAAATTATTATGAAATATCAGAGCAAGGTGAAAATGTCCACATTCAATAGGCTTAAACAGTACAGTAATGTTGTGGGGTAAAAAGTACAATATTATGCTTTGGAATGTAGTGCAATAAAAGTTACTCTTATAAAATTATAGATACTTGGAAAAAAAAAATACTTATGTACATTATACAAAGTAAAAATGCTTTGTTTGGCTACCCACTCAGTCCTACTACGTTGTATGTTCTTTATTTATCTCAACCGCATTGTTGCCGTTTGTGTTATTAACGTGACTTTTGTAAATTTTCAGTTGAGCATCCTAGCTGTCAGGAGGAAATGGAGGCACTTGATGAGATTTCCACCCTTGAAAGCTCAAGTTCGCCTGCCAGGACATCAACCCCAACACCACCACCAGAATCTGCTCCATCAACTTCGAGTGAACCTCGGCGTATTACAATCAGTAAGACATGAACACCAGAGTGAAAATAAATGTATAATACTGTAATAATATATACTAGAGGTGTAACAATATATCGTGCCATAATATATTTCGCAATACAAAAGCGCAACAATACGTATTGTGGATGTTGACAATATGTATCATGGATAGGTCTCCCAAAATAAAAATTACTGTGTGAGAAAAAATTCATGTTTTCAGAGTGTCAGTACTACATTAAATTACTATATAATGTTGCTTATGATGTATACTAATGCAATGGGGGAATATTTGTGGGTCCTCATAATGGCAAATGTCTTATTACCAGAACGTTAAGAATATTCGTCTAAAATAATTCAGTATTTTCAGCTTCAGAATCATGAATATTTTTATTCTGGTGTCACCATTGTCCTTGGGTTACAAGCACCAAGTCCAAGCCTATCCATTTAAACCCACAATGTAATATCCAAGTTTTCATTTTAATCGACAATAATTTTTTTTTTTTACATTTTATCATATGTCGTGGAGTATCGCAATATTCTATCATGAGTTCATTATCGTCATATGTTAATATATACATGTCCAATTTAGACATTGTATTGTAGTACTGTAGATATCTCCCCATAATATTGGTTGGCTCAAATCACAAGGATCAAAATGCTTCGCTAAACAAACCAACATTCCTGTCTCTTTTGCATTCCAGGCAAGAGGAAAAGGGGGCAACAGGATGTTCATGCGGCAGGAGTGGTTGGAGAGGATGGAGGAACGCCGTGACCGGCGCTTCGAACTTATGCTGGAGGATGCACGTGAGGCAAGGCGGCATGAGGCTGAACTAACTCGCCAACACATGGAGCAGTCTGCAAGCTTCAATCAGGCCTTCCTCGGCACGCTCAGTCAGCTGGTGCAGGCGTTGAGTAGTCGCCCCAACCCTGTGCCATGATCCAGCCACTTGTGCTCTTTTGCACACAGCACTTTAGACTTGTTTACTTTTTTGGACTTGTTTAATTTTTTTGGACTCATTTAGTTTTTTGTTTGCACTCGTTTACTTTGTTTGCACTTTTAATTTTTGTTTGCACTTGTTTACAAAACCTTTTTTCTGTCGCACAGCTCATTTTTTTGTCAATAGCATTTGTTTGACTTTTTAAATTAAAGTACTTTTTCATTACCTCATGTGTCCTGTGTTCAATGGCCATCTCACACAATTCCTCCCTTACCCATTCTATAAATTGAGGTCGTTTTATAAATGTTCCTGTCATCTGGTGTCAATGACATCTATTGTTCCCTTTCGAGAGTACTCTCGTACTGCGTAAGCTAGCTTACGCTATGGGAAAAGGTCCCCTTTTCTCGAGAATATGAAGCCAAAAATTATCCTTAATTTTTAAATAATGTAAAACGCAGTGCTGCAGCACAGCAGACCCAAGCGAAGCGGCTCGCGCGCTTATTGGCTGTGCTGCGGCAACTGCAGCAACCTATGGTGAGGCGGCGGAGAGGAACGAACCAATGGGGGCGCTTCGCGCCCATTGGACGTCAGAGCACGCCAAAATAGGCGTGGCTGGAACTATATAAGCCACCGCTTCACCATAGGGATCAGATTTCATCTCCTTCAGCGATCTCACCTGCACTTCGCTGTCTTCTCCGGAGAAGCCTCTGCACGCCGTCGAAAAGCCTCTCAGCGGGATAGCACTGCAACGCAGATCTGAGGACGCCGGCTCGTGCTTCATCTCGACGCCGCCTTCAGCACTCGCTTCCTGCTGCGCCATCCGGCGTGACTATATCCTTTACAAAGCTAGTGTGTTTGCCGCTGCATCACACTTTTTTCCTCCAGAATACGAGGCGTTGTTTCGAATGCCTCGGGCCTGTGCTTCATGCCGAGGCCCTCTGCCCAGCGAGGACCGCCACATCATCTGTGTCTCCTGCCTGGGCCGCGAGCATGCTGAGAGCGCACTCTCCAAGGGCGGCTGCCCTGAGTGCGACGACATGGCTATATCGACCCTGCGGGCTCGATTAGCTCAAACCAGCCACGATGCTCCACCCGCTCCGCCTCTTCTCTCTCAAGTGCCGCGTAAGAAACGCCGCGATCAGAGAATGCCTGAGCACAATGCTACACGCGAGCTCACGCCGGAACACTCCCCGCGTGCCTCGCCCGCTCTCTCTCCTTCGCCTGTCCTCTTCGTGGACGAGCAGCGCCAGTCCCTGCTCACCAGCGCCCCCTTCTCCTTCGGAGCGCCTGAGGCGGAAGAGGACAGACACGACAGCCTTTCTCTCGCCGCGTCCAGTAGTGAGGAATGGTCGGGCTCCATTGCGGACCCCCCCCCCCCCCCTACAGCACCCAGCTGCACCGGACGACGCGCCGATATCGACGCAGAGCTTACTCGCGTGCTTACAAGGGCTGTCAGCGACCTTCAGCTCGACTGGTCTCCTCCAGACGAGCCCGCTAAAAGCAGGCTGGACGAATGGTTCTTGCAGGGGCGCCCTTCGGCCCCTCCGCAAGGAAACGCCCCCTTCTTCCCGGAAGTTCACGATGAACTCACGAACTCGACAAAGACCAAAGCACAAGCGATCGGCCGAAGCATGGCAAGCCTCGCTGTTTTAGAGCGACACCTCTGGCTCACGCTCACGGAGATGAAGGACGCCGACAAATCCGCCTTTCTTGACTCTCCTATCTCGCCTTCCGGCCTCTTTGGCCAGTCGGTTAAGGGTTTCGCTGAACGCTTCACTGAGGCTCAGAAAACGTCACAGGCAATGAGACACTTCCTGCCGAAACGCTCTAGCTCTGCTGCGGGACGCCGTAGAAATGCGCCGCCCCCTCAGACCTCGAAGCCATCGCAGCCAGACTTACAGTCTCGCCCAGCGACCAAAACCCAGCACCGCTCTCGCTCTACGAGCCGCAAACCGCCAGAGAGACGGGGACCTCGGCCCAGGATTGTGCTGAACCCCGAGCCTCCGAAGCCCTCCTGACCTTCGGGCTGAAAAGACCGTGGTTAGGTCCCGCTGCGGCCGGACCACCACACAAGAAACCTCACATGCTTCCTCCAATCCCCTCACTAAAGGCGGTTGGAGATGTCTATACTGAAGTAAACGAGCCTGTTACAATGCACGCACGCCTGCACACAAACGCCGTTTTCACGGCGACCTCAATAAAGCACAAAAAGAGCTTTTTCTATGTAGGCAGTGTGCCCACTACACAGTACGCACCCCTACATGTATACACACTCCCCCAAGTGTCACAAAGACTCACTCGGGTCTCCTTTCATGCCCACCTTCCCGCTCGCGCCGGAGGTGCTCTAAATGTAGCGCGCGTGCCCACTTCTCAGTGCGCAACCCTACAAATAAGCGCTGTCACCACAGTGTCACAAGCACAGCATACTCGAGCTACTGGTCCCCTCATAACAGGCGGCCAGTGCCCGAAGCACATTCAACCCATAGCCGCACGAGCCGCTGCATGGCAGGCCATCCCCGGCATATCAAATTGGGTTTTGAATATAAGAAAACGCGGTTACTCGCTCCAGTTCGCTCGCAGACCGCCGCGCTTTCGCGCCGTGGTCGAAACGAAAGTGAAAAGCGAAATGACACACGTCCTTCGCGCCGAACTAATAAACCTTCTTGCAAAAGGGGCGATAGAAACTGTCCCCCCTGCGCAGCGCGAGTCAGGCTTTTACAGCCGCTACTTCCTCGTACCAAAAAAGGATGGCGGTCTCAGACCCATCCTAGATCTCAGACGTTTGAACAAAGCGCTTATGACGTGATCGTTCAAAATGTTAACTATCAAACAAATACTCGCGCAAATTCACCCGAGGGATTGGTTTTTCTCAGTGGATCTGAAAGACGCTTACTTTCACATTCAAATAGCACCCCATCACAGGCCATTCTTGAGATTCGCCTTCGAGGGGCAGACTTATCAGTACATGGTTCTTCCATTCGGCCTCTCCGTAGCGCCCCGTACGTTTACATGGTGCATGGATGCCGCTCTCGCACCCTTGAGAATGCGGGGAGTGCGAGTATTGAACTACCTCGACGACTGGCTAGTTTTAGCCCATTCCGAGGAACTACTGACGACACACAGATCCTGGATCCTCAGCCATTTAGAATGCCTGGGTCTCACGATCAACACTGTCAAGAGCGCTCTGTCTCCCAGCCAGAGGATTTCCTTTTTGGGGATAGACATAGACTCTGTGACATGTACAGCGCGTCTGACGTCACAGCGCGCTCTCACTATTCAGCATCTAGCCGTTTCGTTCAAAGCCGGGTCTCTTTACCCGCTCAAACGATTTCAGGAAATGCTAGGTCTGATGGCATCAGCCTCTGCGGTTCTCAAACTGGGCCTGCTGCGCATGCGCCCACTACAGCGCTGGCTGAGAGACCGTGTTCCAGCGCGCGCCTGGATTTCCGGCCGCGCGCGCATCAGGGTGACCCACGGCTGCATCACAGCTCTGGCCCCTTGGAAAATAGCCAACTGGTATCAGTTAGGCGTAAGCACGGGCGCTGTCTCGAAATGGAAAGTAGTCTCGACAGATGCATCCCACCTCGGTTGGGGCGCCCTGTACGAGGGCAGGTCTGCCTCCGGCCTCTGGTCGAGCCCGGAGCGACTGTTACACATAAACTGTCTGGAGATGATAGCGGTCGAACTATCCCTGAAAGCTTTCCTCCCATTTTTAAAGGGCCACCACGTTCTGGTCAGATCAGACAGCATGTCAGTGGTGGCCTACATAAATCGCCAGGGTGGTGTCAGGTCAGAAACCTTGCACACCCTGACCGAACGTCTTCTGACATGGGCACATTACAATCTGCGCTCGCTAAAGGCAGCGCATGTACCTGGCATCCTGAACCGGGGCCCGGACATGCTTTCCAGGGCGAATGTTCCCCCCGGGGAGTGGTCTCTTCACCCACAGACGGTTCAGTTGATGTGGAGCATCTTCGGCAGGGCAGAGGTCGACCTCTTCGCCTCAGAAGACAACGCTCATTGCCCAGTATATTTTTCAAAAAGCAGGGACGCGCTGGCCCTCGATTGGCCCAGACGCCCGCTTTATGCCTTCCCACCGGTCGCGATGCTACCGCAGGTCATCGATCGGGTCAGGAAGAGCAGATGTGCTATGCTGCTAGTAGCCCCACTCTGGACGACCCAACCTTGGTTCTCCGAGCTGATGCAGCTGTCCAGTACAGCCCCATGGCCAATACCGCTGCGGAAAGATCTCCTCACGCAGCTGAAGGGCGCGCTCTGGCATCCCCACCCCGAACTTTGGGCCCTTCATGTATGGCCCCTAAACGGGTATCCGGGAACCTCCCTGAGGGAGTGTTAAAGACCATTACGGAAGCCAGAGCGCCCTCAACCAGGCGCCTATACGCGCAGAAATGGTCAGTGTTCTCCACCTGGTGCGGGACACGGAACCTAGACCCTCACTTATGTGACGTGACGGAGATACTCTCCTTCCTACAGGAGCGTTTAGATGCGGGCAGATCCCCGTCTACGCTCAAAGTGTATGTGGCAGCCATTGCAGCTTCTCATGCTCCGGTGGCCGGCCTATCACTGGGAAAAGACGAACTGGTCATTCGTTTCCTTAAGGGAGCTCGTCGGATGAACCCTCCCCGACCCCCTTCAATCCCTTCCTGGGACCTGTCTACGGTCCTAGAGGCCTTAAAGGGCCCCCCTTTTGAACCGCTTCAGTCTGTCGATATGAAGCTTCTTTCGTTCAAAACCGCTTTTCTACTGGCTCTGGCCTCAGTCAAGCGAGTGGGGGATTTACATGCACTATCTGTAAGCGCTGACTGTCTCGAGTTTGGACCTAATGACTCCAGAGTCATTCTCAGACCAAGACACGGCTATGTCCCCAAGGTGCTCTCAACACCGTTCAGAGCGCAGGTCATCTCGCTGTCAGCCCTTTCCTCGCAAAGTGACGAAAGCAACGCGAGCTTCATCTGCCCCGTCAGGGCTCTTAAAACCTATATTGCGCGCTCCGCCTTATTCAGGAGGTCGGACCAGCTCTTCATATGCTTTGGTGGGCGCACCCGAGGTCTCGCCACCACGAAGCAAAGCCTATCGCGATGGATAGTAGACACTATCTCGCTGGCTTACAAATCTAAAGGCCTTCACTGCCCGTTCGGCATCAGAGCCCATTCCACCCGAGGTATGGCCTCGTCATGGGCGTGGTCCTGCGGGATACCACTGGATGATATCTGTGCGGCGGCAAGCTGGGCCTCTCCGTCCACATTTATTAGATTCTATAATCTGCAAGTCCCTGCCCTGCAGGCCAGGGTACTTTCTATATAGACGTGCTAAGCCTTATCACGTCCCCCTTTTTTCGTTCCCTATATAAAGCTCACTAAGGTTGGCTGTTGGGACTGGGATTTCTCCTGCTATAAAGCCCCGGGCTCTCGCCTCGGGCTGTGACAGGTCGAAGTTCCCGAGCACGCACGGCGTTTTACATTGTGTTCCCATAGCGTAAGCTAGCTTACGCAGTACGAGAGTACTCTCGAAAGGGAACGTACTCGGTTACTAACGTAACCTCGGTTCCCTGAGATGAGTACTGCGTAACCTGCCGTGCTATGTGCTCGGACCGGGTGATCGCTTCAGTCGATATAAAACCTGATCCCTATGGTGAAGCGGTGGCTTATATAGTTCCAGCCACGCCTATTTTGGCGCCCTCTGACGTCCAATGGGCGCGAAGCGCCCCCATTGGTTCGTTCCTCTCCGCCGCCTCACCATAGGTTGCTGCAGTTGCCGCAGCACAGCCAATAAGCGCGCGAGCTGCTTCGCTTGGGTCTGCTGTGCTGCAGCACTGCGTTTTACATTATTTCAAAATTAAGGATAATTTTTGGCTTCATATTCTCGAGAAAAGGGGACCTTTTCCCATAGCGTAAGCTAGCTTACGCAGTACTCGTTCCCTCATCTCAGGGAACCAAGGTTACGTTAGTAACCGAGTACGTTTGCTACCTTGGCCATAATGGCCATTTGGGAGATTATGCTTGCCTTAAATACAAATTAGTTAGCAATGTGTTACTTTACATTTATTGCAAACAAAATCTGAATTTATTTATTTTTACAGTCATAGGTATTGCAGAGTAATAAGTCCTTTACCCCAAATATTATAAATTAATATTATAAATATTATAAATTGTTCCCTTATAATTACACGTGTACTTATAAAGTATGTACAATAATTACAGAAAGGTACGCTGTAAATTCGGTGTACTTACGCAGTACTTTCCGGGCTGTAATCATGAATTACTGCATAAATTATTTGTAATTTTCCATGTTTTTTAGCATAATAGGTCATAAGCTACATACCATGTAATATTAAAATAATTAGCCCTTAGTTGGGTAGCTTAGTTATGAAATACTGCATTTTATTTGTATTTTTCATGGTTGTTACTCCTTTATTCACCAAATATTATAAATTGTTCCCCTATAATTACATGTACACACTCTATAATTACCAAAAGGTATGCTGTAAATGATGTGTACTTGCGCAGTATTATCTTAAGCGTTACCAGATTGGCCATTTGATATAGTTACCCAAAATGAATTATACCTCATGTTTAAACACCATCTACATAAGAGGCAGCGGCAAAAATATTTCACAAAATATGAAGAGGCAGGGTAAAAGTAAAAAGGATTTATTCATGTCCATAAAATCAAAACTTAGCATTTACACAGGTGTGCCTTTGCTATCTGTACAACAGATTTAACTGTTCAAATAACGCATCAGACCCTCGCGTACATCCCTGCCCTCCTCCTCTGCACCCTGTGCCAGTGGCACCACAGGCTCTGCAGCAACAGGTGTATCCCATTCGTGCTGGTAATCCTCTCCATGCCTTTCACAAAGATTGTGCAGAGCACAACAAGTCAACACCATGGACTTCACCAGTTCGATGTCGCTGTCATTCCTCTTCATAAGGCACCGCCACCTTCCTTTGAGTCTCCCAAAAGCATTTTCTACCACCACCCGAGCCCTGCACACTTTTTTGTTGTAGGTCAGTTGTTCTGCTGTCAGCCGGCCATTGTCAGGGAATGGTTTTAGGAGCCAATTCTGCAAAGGGTAGGCAGAGTCTCCTAGCACATAAAAGCCAGCATTCACCCCACTGATGTTCCTGGTGCCAGCTGGGTAGAGGCTTCCACGCTCGACCAACTCCCACAATGTAGATAGTCTCAGAACCCGAGCATCATGCAAACTTCCAGCCATTCCTGCATATGCACTCCAAAATAGTCCTTTTCCGTCAACTACTCCTTGCAGGATGATGGAATGCCAGCCTTTTCTATTAAAGTAATCGAAGTGGTACTCCTTTGGGGCTATTATGGGTATGTGTGACCCATCAATGGCACCAACACACTGTGGAAGCCCCCACCGGTTCTCAAAGTAGGCTGCCATCTCTTTGAACTTCTGCTGGTCAGGGAAACATATCTGTTCTGGAACTAACAACATGCTAGCGGCCTTGCAGAATTCCTGGACGCACCGACACACTGTTGTTCTGCTGACACCAAAAAGATGGCCAATACTTCTGTAGTCGCTGTTGGTTGCAAGCTTCCATAGTGCAATGGCAACTCTTTTCTTAAGGGCAACACACTCTCTGTAGTTTGTGTCCTGCTTTTCCATTGCTGGATGCACCATGGCACAAAGGAATATAAATGTTTCTTCAGACATCCTGAAGTTGTTCAACCACTGTGTGTGTGTGAATCCTGGAACGATCACATCCCACCAGTCATTTGAGCGGCTGAAAGTCCAAACGGTTGGTCTGCGGCGCTGATTTTGCACCAGATTGAGTATCTAGAAAACAAACAAACAAAAAAGTTAAGATTAATACAATGTCGCAGTGATGGTGGGTCATTTAATTAAAAGTGCGACTATCATACGCCGGATGAAAAAATACATAAAGTATTATATAAAGTATTATAAACATTGTAAGAGTTACCCTTGGACACGATAGAATATATAAATTTGTTAAAATATCTAATATACTACACCAGAGAGGGAACTTTGGTGTCATTAAAGCACAAAGAAAAAATAGCTTACAGATATAACTATTTTCTCAAAATTATACTTCTAATCTATCATTAACCACAACTAGTATTGCACTTGTAATAATATAGGCATCAACAGATTCATGTAAAAGTTTAATGATCTTAAAAAGTAACCTTCATAGTGCTTAATGAATAGACTGTAGTTTACAGTTGGCACAGTTAAAATCTGGTTTCACAGGCAGGGCTTATTGTACTTATTTATTCAGTGTAGGGTTATTTAATCTATAACAATATTGCTTAGTTAGCACATAAGACGAAATACATTAATACATGACATAAAAAAGTTAGCTTAGCTCAAGCTTACCCGCCTGCGCCGTCGTGTTTGTCTTGCCTTGTCTTTACTCGCGCAGTTGTCTGTCTCGTCCCAGCTCCTTAAAATTTCCCAAATTCCCCTGTATTTTTCCGCTGTGTTTTTCCTTGCAGCATGTAGCCTTTGCTCAAACAAATATTGTCTCTTCCTTGAGATAAACAGCCACACACCGAGAAGCAAGAATAGGATCTGCTGTATGTCCTCCATTGTTGTTTGCGGTGAACTTTCCTCTTCCCGCGCGATCGAATGACGTCAAGCTACTTTCCGTCATACACCACGCCTATCAAGTGACGTTATCACTACTTTCTGGAATACACCACGCCTATCAAGTAAGGGTACTGTTGGCGGTGGAAACGCTAGCCAAATCATGGTTAACAGACCCGACCCGTACCGTACCGTACCGTACCACTCGGTGGAAACGCGCCATAAGATCCAATAAAACTAATAGAGAGATACACCCACAATCAGATGATAAGAGCAGATCATTTGTAACTCTAAGGAGAGCAGTCTCAGTACTATGATACGGTCTAAATCCTGACTGGAAATCCTCACATATACCATTTTTCTCTAAGAAGGAATATAATTGTGAGGATACCACCTTTTCTAGTATCTTGGACAGAAAAGGGAGATTCGAGATTGGTCTATAATTAACTAGTTCTTTGGAGTCAAGTTGTGGGTTTTTGTTGAGAGGCTTAATAACAGCCAGCCAAGAAGGTTTTGGGGACATATCCTAATGACAATGATGAATTAATAATAGTCAGAAGAGGATCTATGACTTCTGGAAGCACCTCTTTTAGGAGCTTAGAAGGTATAGGGTCTAACATACATGTTGTTGGTTTAGATGATTTAAGTTTATACAATTCTTCCTCTCCTATAGTAGAGAATGAGTGGAAATGTTCCTCAGGGGGTCTATAGTGCACTGTCTGATGCGATACTGTAGCTGACGGTGGAATGGTTGCAATTTTATCTCTAATAGTATCGATTTTAGAAGTAAAGTAGTTCATAAAGTCATTACTGCTGTGGTGTATTGAATAAATACCTTGGGTTATGTTTGTTTTCTTCTAAAAGAGAATAAAAGTATTCGGATCAAGCAGTTTTTAATGCTTTTCTGTAGGATAGGTTACTTTCCCACCAAGCAATACGAAATACCTCTAGTTTTGTTTTCCTCCAGCTGCGCTCCATTTTTCGGGCTGCTCTCTTTAGGGTGCGAGTATGCTCATTATACCATGGTGTCAAACTATTTTCCTTAACCTTCCTTAAGCGTAAAGGAGCAACTGTATTTAAAGTGCTAGAAAAGAGAGAGTCCATAGTTTCTGTTACATCATCAAGTTGTTCTGAGGTTTTGGATATGCTAAGGAATGTGGATACATCAGGAAAATAACTTAAAAAGCAGTCTTTTGTGGTAGAAGTGATGGTTCTTCCATACTTGTAACAAGAAGTAGAATTTACAATTTTGGCTATATGAAGTTTGCACAAAACTAAATAATGATCTGAGATATCATCACTTGGCTGCATAATTTCAACACTATCAACATCAATTCCATGTGACAGTATTAAATCTAGAGTATGATTTTGACAATGAGTAGGTCCTGAAACGTGTTGTCTAACCCCAATAGAGTTCAGAATGGCTATAAATGCTGATCCCAATGCATCTTTTTCATTATCAACATGGATATTAAAATCACCAACTATTAAAACTTTATCTGCACCCAGAACTTACTCGGATGTAAAATCACCAAACTCTTTAATAAAGTCTGTATGGTGCCCTGGTGGCCTGTATACAGTAGTCAGTACAAACATACTAGGGGATTTATCATTAATATTTGTTTCTCTGGATAATGTTATATGAAGCACCATTACTTCAAATGAGTTATACTTGAAGCCTGCCCTCTGAGAAATTCTGAAAACGTTGTTATAAATTGAAGCAACACCTCCCCCTTTGCCTTTTAGATGCGGCTCATATTTATAACAGTAATCTTGGGGGGTGGACTCATTTAAAATAATGTTATCATCAGGTTTCTTTCAAACAGAGCACATCTATATTATGATCAGTGATCATATTATTTACAAAAAGTGTTTTCGTAGAAAGGGATCTGATATTCAATAAGCCAAGCTTTATCACTTGTTTATCCATATTGCATCTGTTTTTTATTTGTTGAACCTATTGAAAAGGAGCGTGTAATGAAATTCAGTTCTCAGAGAGGAAAAAAAAAAAGAAATGAAAAGCTTATTTAAAAAATCATTTAGGTGATGATGATGAGCGAGACGTTGCCGAACACTTTTCCCACTGCACTGACTGTCCTTCCCTCTCGCATTCATGGTTTCTCTCATGATGTCAGCCCAAGCTCCATCATTAATATTTGAAATGAGTGAAGGGAGTTTAATTGTAAAAAGCTGCAGTCCTATTAAGCAAAGTCTTGCTGTAATCTCATTGCCCATGTCTGTCAATCTGCATGAGCATCCCAAACACTCACATTCACTGAAATGTTAGCCAGAATAAGACAGCTGGAGACAGAGCCATGAACTTTTGAACCAGACTCACTGCTTGGCTGCTCTCGCTGATGGCTGACGGGTAACAAAGATTGCATTTCTTATGCATTTTTGCTGTTGATGTCTATTTTTGTCTGTCTCTCTCTGACAGCTGTTACTAAAGAGTAAGATGTTGTGGCTGTTGGTAGACAGCGAGCTGTACACATTGTTCCATTCTGGCAGCCGAGCTGGGCAGTGTGCAGAGACCCCAGCACACCTCTGAGGAGCGTCTCTGTTAAAAATAGCACCAGCTTCAAGCTACTGTACTTCCTGTGATGATTACATGAGCAGGAGTCCCTTTTAGATGTCAGTCCTCTGCTGCGTTGGGTCTTGAGTCCTCTTCTCTAAGCAGCCCCCCAATGACTGACTGTCCTCATTTTCTTCCGTTCATTCTCCTGCTTTCTCCCTGATTCTTTTTCTTCTCAATTTAATAATACTGTCTATCTTTTTCTCTTTTTTGTAGAGATCAGAGAGTAATGAAGACACTGAGGCTGCAGAGGAACTACTGCTCATCAACAAGCCACTGACAGAGCTAAACAACCTCCTCATTCAGCTGGTCAGTCCGTATTTTATTTGTTTATGTGCTACTGTCCATACTAATTTTCCAACTGTTTTGCGTTTAAACAATCTTTTTACGTAAATTATAGGTGGGATAGGACAGTCTACTAGTCCAGTCCAAAAGGTTACTGTGTTCCTAAAGCTAGTTTGATCTATCCATTGTTTGCACATGTTAGGATAGAATACATAGACACATTCACTATATTTGATTTTATAACCTTTATTTTTCTGCATTGGGGGCAGATAGTGTTTGTTTGTTTTTCAATTAAATAATAACAATAATAAACCTCTTTTTTTTAAATCTGATGAATCATTTAATTCAAACAAACTATCATTATTGGTTATTGAGTAATTGTTAATTGCAGCTAATCTTAAAATAAATTAATATTTATTTGATCAAATTACATATTTATCTGTTTGGTCAGATGTCAAATGTCATGTGAATTTGTTTTTTTTTTTTAAGAATAACCTTTTATTTTCAATAAATCAATTAGTTTTTATTTCATAAAAATAATGAGAAAACTAAAACTAAACTATTATATATGCTGCCATATGACAACAGTGAACCAAAGATAGTTAAAGGATTGAATGTAGTTTTCAGAAAGTGCTTTAGCATGCGGTCTTATCTGCTGGTCTGTAATATTAAATTATTAAAAGGTTATGTATCCTATTAATTTGAATATCTGCGGTTACTGTCACGCTGTCTGGTCTCTCTTTCCCTGGGTGTCCACTAGTGGGCTCGCTTCCCCTTAGGCACCTCACCGTAGGCACTACAATTCCCACTAGCCTTGTCCCTTCATCACAGTAATTGCACTCCTGTTTATTACACCAGGTGTCTTCACTTATTAGTCATTAGCCTCCCTATATTTACCAGTCTTTTCCTGTCGTCTGTATGGAGTCCTTTCCTTCCGTTTCCTTCTGTCTTCTCGTCTTCCGAGATTCCTCGCATTCCAAGTTCCTGTTCCTGTTCCCTTCCTGTTCCTTCCCTGTTTGTTATTTTTTGGATTGTTTTCTGGTTTTGACCCCGACTTGTTTGGACTACGATTTAGATTACCCCAATAAAGACATACTGCAATTGGATCTCTCTCTCCCTGTGTTTCACTGGGTCACGATCGTCACAGCTTTTGAAGAACTGTGGTTAACATCCAGATATTACCATATCAGAGGGTTGCTTATACAGAGCTGCCTTTTTACCTATTATTAAATAGAACACTAGAAAACTGTCAGTAAAGTATAGGGAGACAGAGGGGGAATGCAACTGGGACATGGGTCTGGCCAGGTTCAAACGCACATCCCCAAAAGCTACCCCCCTTGCTACAGCTCAGACATACAGGGTTTACTTAGTACTGACTAGTTATTCTGAATAGTCTTTCTGGAGGTGCTGAACTGAAATATTGATTGGAATCTTCATCCTTCCATCGCCAGAGCAGATTCACTTTCAAAAATCAAAATTTTGTCTTTAGTAATGATTTATTTTGTAAAGAACTTGAAGGCCCTGGTATTAAGATGCTTTGTGTCCAAAACACTTTGTGATCAATCACTGAAACCCAACCTAGGCTCATTGGAAATACCCTACATTTTCTGAAAAACTACAAAAAAACTTACATGTACATATATTTTACTGCAGCTATAATCACAAATAATTGATAAATACTTATTTTTGTGCATTCCTTGTACAATACTATATCATTTCTTAAACACTTTTACATGTGCACGATTTGTAAGCAAATATATTTTGAAGTTTGCATTACATAATCGGATCTATATGTATGGCTTTTCTGACATACTAAACTTGTCCGGTAGCACAGCTGGTACAGCGCTGGGGAACAAGTCTTTTGAAAAACAAATCTTGACACTCCACAAAAAGAGCTCAAAGCCTCCTATGAGGAAGTTAAAGCAGCATGGTTTATTCAGCAAATGCGTTTTTATCTCATTGATGCTTTTGTCAACTATATTGCTTAGATTTAGGATACATTACATTAATTTCAAATGTGATTAACCTCAACTGTTGTGATACATACAACATGTAATAACGTGTTTCCATTGTCACATTAACATTTTTCTGAGTACCATGAAACGTGATATGCAATGCAGTTTTGTTTGCAATAAATATACTAAAACACTGGACCTTTTAATAAACCCACATTTGCAATGAAGAAAAATGTCTACGTCCTCTTGTGAACATGTCAACTGAACAGTTACTAAACCATTGGCAGACCCATCATGTTTTGTTTATGTTTGGCAGTGTTGTCATGTCCACTTATTATAAGCAATGCTTATTAAGCATCTTTGGGCTTGTTGTTCTTTGGCTCAGTTAATAAAGCTATCCATTTTATAGAGATAATGAGGTCACACTTTATTGTAAGGTCCAATTCTCGATATTAAAAGACGATTAACCATGACCTTTGAAGTTGCTGCTTATTAATAGTAACTAAGGTAGTTGTTAGGTTTAGGTACTGGGTAGGATTAAGGGATGTAGAATATGGTCATACAGAATATGTGCTTTATAAGTACTAATAAACAGCCAACATGTAAATAATAGGCATGCTAATAAGCATCTAGGTAATAGTGAGAATTAGACCCTGTACTAAAGTGTTACCAATAATAAAGTAGGCAGCTGCATGTCACAATATTTTGGTATGTGGTAATGTGGTAATTTTAATATAATATAGGCTTGTTCTTATTTGACATTTTTTACAGCAAGATCTGGCAACACTAGGTATAAGATGTACCTCCTTGGCTATGATTTCTTGCACCACATCTCTGATATACATTAAAACATGTCTTTAACAACTAGTTGTTGATTTCAGTTCCCTACACCCTGCAGAATTTCTGCAAATGTGGTTGGCACTACCTGCATATATCGGGAGTCAGTTCATTTGTACAAGTCAATTCTCTCATAAATTACTGAACTCTTGTTTGTACAGAACAGAATTAAGCAATGAAAGGCAAATCTTCAAACAAATTTAGCTGCAATGTGTACATGCTCATAATGCCTTAAAATGTTACATTTCAGAAGTCAGCAGGATAAATTATTCTCTCTCTAGTCTTACACTTACAGCAGATTGCTCCATGCGTAGTATCAAAGGTTCCAGGGTTGACACAATATCAGACTGAAATCCCCTTCTTGTTACATAATACCCGGGAGGCTGAGGATTAATAGAAAGATAGTTTATTAAAGGTACAAGCAGAGGAGCGGGTAGTGCTGGGTAGAGTGATGAATGGCAGTGGTGAATGGATCCGTGATAGCTAGGTGAAGACGTCAGAGGAGGGAGGTGTACCACACACGATGGAGACTTGGATCTTCGGGGAAAAGCTGAAGAGAAGTAAGTAGAGGTAAAGTTAGTCCTTAGAGTTAGCATACAGGTAAGACCTTGTCGCGAAGCGGACGCTGACTGAGTGCGTGTGTGTGGTATTTATAGTGCTGATGTGATTGGATGGTGATGAGGGTCAGGTGGAAGTGATTAGTATTCCGGTGAGGGCATGTGTTGTGAGTGAGTGGAGGTGGAACCTGGCATCTTTGTAACACTTCTTGGCTCTAATTGGACCTTTTATTTTTAGAGATCTGATGATATGCGGACAATACAGTGGTAAACAAAGATAGCACATCATGCCAGATGAGACAGATTGAATAAGCGATGACCATCCTACAAATAAGAATGTAATTTAAATAGCAGTTTGCATTAGAATGATTCCACTGTTTCCAGCAATAATTTTGTGATGTATAATAAAGAATTCTTGATGTGAAATCCATTATTTGACTATAATAAGTGTGTAAGGACCGTTTTTGCACACCCTCTGCTCTCCATCGCTTTTTCATGTGTCATTAACCGATCCCTATAATGAATAATACAGCATCCATTTAAAAAATAATCAATCCAGATGAGTGAGACATTCATAATTGAAAGAGAGATTTACCTCCCATTCGTTTCATGCTAGCCACAAATTGACAGAGAGATAATTGAATTTCATCACCAGTGAATTTTGTGTGTTTGCCAAGGTTTTGTATCTTTCACCCATGAAAGTGTATTAGGACAGCCAGGCATAGATGAAGACTCTGCACTGCCTTTGAAAAGAGGGTCTGGGTGTTTGTGGGAGATGTAAACAGAAATGCAGTTCAGTATTAGGTTGTGTGGAAGGCTTTGTTGTATTTCGTATTCCATTGTTGTAGTTTTTTTCACTGTATATGACTCATGTCTGATAGAGGCTTTCAGCTGACACGTCTAGATGAGACTACACTGACAGTCCCTTCTACTAGAGAGAGAGTGAAATGAAAGTGGTTGGCATAGTGATGCACTGTGGCATAAAATTCTCACAGATGGCAGAAAGACCAGAGACCAGCTCCCCACCAACACACTCCACCTCAATTCTGTAACCCTCAGAGATAGATCCAGGTTACCCTAATCCAGGTCGACCGATATTGGTTTTTTTTTGACAGCCGATGCCAATGGAATTGGAAAGCAGGAGGGCCGATATCTGATATAATTTTTATTTTTATTTTAATTCATTTTAAGAAATTTGAAATAATTTGACAATGGATTAAAAAAATAAATGTCTAAAATAAACATACTTTATAATACTACTATACTAAAGTATTTTTCACAAATAAATAAATATTTAATGCAAGTATAATAAAAAGGAAGTAAACACTGTAATAAACAGGGCACTCAGTATTCTGGGAAGTTTGTGTGCATTGGGAATCATATTTTTCAAATAAAGCCAAGATAATCCTCATTTTACATACAGCACAAAGTGAAAATTACATGAATATGACAGTGGGTAAATGCATAAAGTGCAGAATAATTTGAAATCATGAGTTTAAAGTTTAAAGCATTTCATTCACATGGACTGACCATGACACAGAAAACATGCGATTATACTGGATGCACTTCACAAAATCTCACAGCTGGATTCAGCTAAGTTTGCAAGGTTTGTGAAATTAAATATTCATTAGTCAAATATTTGTTTAAATTATGCGTCAAATTATATAAATGCATATTGGCTTAATGCTGATGGCAAACGAGAAAGTATTATAATGTTTGCCTTTCTGTTACTAATAATATAAAAAGCAATCATTATTATACTTTTTGTATACATTTTAATTCCTTTGTTTAACCGTTCTATCTGATTATTAGACAGACCTCTATCTGTATTAGACAGAAATGTTAACAAGGACAGTAAAAGAGGGAGAATGTGAACTCAGGTGCTGCCAGTTTTAGCACCATCAAAATAAAATAATGTCATTAATATAAAACTCCCACCTTGAACACATCGGCCAAGCAGAAAACGTACTCGGTTACAACGTAACCTCGGTTACTAACGTAACCTCGGTTCTCTCTAGAAGAGCGAACGAGTACTGCGTCTTAGCTAAGACGCTACGGGAAAAGTCTCTTTTCACGAAATACTGAAGCAAAAAATTATCCTTAATTTTGTATTTTTGTAAAGCGCATTTGCAGCAGTAAACAGCCATAGGCGAGACGGCTCGCTCGCTCATTGGCTGTTCTGCGGCAACTGCACAGCCTATCGAGCGCAGGCTGATGCAACATCAGCCTGCTTCGCGCCCTTCATGCCACTTCCCGCCGAAACGGGTGTGGCCCAACCTATAAAAGGAGCTCGAAAAGGCTGACTCACCTGATTTATTTCATCGCCGAAGCGAACCAGAGTGAATCGTACGCACGGCAGAGAACGCAGTACTCGTTCGCTCTTCTAGAGAGAACCGAGGTTACGTTAGTAACCGAGTACGTTCTTTTACGAGAGCTCTCTCGTACTGCGTCTTAGCTAAGACACTACGGGAACCCCATGTAAAACGCCGTGCGCGCAGGGATCACACACCAATAAACCTGAAGCAACGTCCAGGATTTACAGTGCACAGTCACCCAAGGGACTCACAGAGAGTCCAGGACAGGAAGGGGGGAAGCCCTCCGTCCCATATCTAGCAGCATCCGCAGATGCGGCAATATGACATCACACAGCCGAGGCAAGGCCTGACCAATGTGGCAACTTACGCAATACTGCCCATATAACAGTCGGCAGCGCATAACGGGAACCTCCAGGTTATAGAACCTGATAAATGTAGACGGCGAGGCCCAACCTGTCGCCATACATATATCCTGCAAGGAGATCCCAGTAGACCACGCCCACGAAGAGGCGACGCCCCTTGTGGAGTGTGCTCTGATGCCCAGTGGGCACTGAAGGCCCCTGGAAGCATAAGCTAATGCTATGGCGTCAACTATCCATCTGGATAGAGTCTGTCTCGAAACAGCCATTCCCTTGGAACGTCCACTGAACGAGACAAACAGCTGCTCAGTCTGTCGAAAGACAGCGGAGCGAGACACATAAGCTCTTAAAACCCTAACAGGGCAAAGAAGACTCGAGTCTCTATCCTCTCCTGACACCGACAGGGCAGACAGGGCAATAACCTGAGCCCGAAAACGGCGTGGTGAGGGACTTCGGCACATAACCGTGCCTAGGTTTGAGCATGACCCTTGAGTCATTAGGCCCAAACTCCAAGCACGACTGGCTTACCGAGAGCGCGTGCAGGTCACCCACACGCTTCACTGAAGCGAGAGCCAACAAGAATTCTGTCTTGAACGACAGATGCCGGAGGCTAATTGATTGGATAGGCTCAAAAGGGGGACCCTTCATGGCCTCCAAAACCGCCGCGAGGTCCCACATAGGGACTGACGGAGGTCTGGGAGGATTCAGCCTCCTAGCTCCTCTAAGGAAGCGGATGACCAAATCGTTCCTTCCTATTGACTGACCGAGCGCTGTTTCAGAAAACGCTGCGATGGCCGCCACATAAACTTTGAGCATGGATGGGGCTCTGCCCTTATCCAACAGCTCCTGTAGGAAGGAGAGAACCTCCGTCACCTCACAACTAAGGGGTGAACATCCCCGAGCTGTGCACCAGCTGGAGAACACCGACCACTTCGAGGCATACAGCCGTCGTGTTGACGGAGCTCTAGCCTGAGTGATGGTATTTAGCACTCCCACTGCGAGATCAGTGGGTAACCGTTGAGCGCCCACACATGGAGGGACCACAACTCCGGTTGAGGGTGCCAAATCGAACCCCTGGCCTGCGAGAGGAGGTCCCTCCTCAACGGCACTGGCCACGGGGCGACATCTGCTAACTGCTGCAGAACCGGAGATGCTGAGGCCATGAGACCCAGCATCTTCTGACAATGTTTGAGCGAAACGGTCGCGCCGCAGCTGAGAGATCTCGCTGCGCGCTGAATGCCCAACGCGCGCTGTGGTGACAGCTGCGCCGTCATGGAACATGGAGTTCAGACCTATACCCCAAAACAGTATCGTCTGACTGGGGTTCAGCGAACTCTTCGTCCAATTGACACTGAGACCGAGCTTCTCGAGGTGATCGAGTAAAACGGCCCTGTGCTCCACGAGCTCCGCTCGTGATTGAGCCAGAATCAACCAGTTGTCCAAATAGTTCAGCACTCGCACGCCTCTGAGTCTGAGAGGAGCGAGCGCTGCGTCCATGCACCTCGTAAACGTACGAGGAGCCACGGACAAGCCGAACGGCAGGACTGTAAACTGGTATGCCTGGCCCTCGAAGGCAAACCTCAAATATAGCCTGTGACTTGACTATCTGTATTTGAAAATACGCGTCCTTCAGATCTATTGACATGAACCAGTCTCCTCTGCGAATCTGCGCGAGGAGCTTCCTGGTCGTAAGCATTCTGAAACTGCGTTTCACCAATGCCTTGTTCAGCTGTCTTAGATCCAGTATGGGCCTGAGACCCCGTCTTTCTTGGGCACCAGAAAGTATCTGCTGTACAGCCCCCCCTCGCTTTGAGCTCGAGACACAGGCTCTACAGCCCCTTTGCTCAACAGTTTTGATATTTCGGCCCGAAGTATGTGTGCTACTTCTGCTTTGACCGTAGTTTCGACGTGCGCTAAAAAGCGCGGAGGGCGTCGAAAAAACTGTAGCGAGTAGCCTCTCTTTATAATGCCTAGCACCCAATCCGAAACCCCTGGAAGCGCTGACCATGCATCTGCATGAATGGCTAAGGGCTGGATGCAAAGCGCGCTTTGTTGACTGGGCAACGGCTGCGCTTGGGTGCGCTGCACCATGGGCGTTACACCTGTGGCGGGGAGCGCGCTGATCACACCGGGCAGATCGCTACTCCTCGACCCCGTCCCGGTGCTTAACTGATTGGGGGAGGGCTGAGCGGGTCTCGTGGGACTCGTGATGTCTGCGAGTAACTGTGGGCTGCAAGTGTGCACATGTACCACTTTCGACTCGCTGTCTGCCTGGGCAGAGCGCACGTGCACGGGCTTCGTTTTTACAGAAACCTCGCGCCGTGTGTGACATAGTGTATGTGGGCACTGAGGAGTGGGCACGTTTACTATGTGGCGCGCGCGACCGACCTGAGTCGATCCACTCGAGGCCGAGACTGGTCGCGGCCAGCGTGAGCACTCGCCTCGGCTCCTTCTCGATGTCAGCTCGTTTGCTGGGCTTCTGAGCAGAGGGCGCGAGATCTTCGGAGCTCGCCCAGCCCTCACTTCTCGAAGCTAGCAGAGAGCGCGTGTCCTCTTCCCCCGACGCGGCCCTGAGATCGACTTTCTTGGACGACGTGGCGGCAAACAGCGGGCGCTGCCCCTCGGGAAGCGATGCAGGGGAGGCCGGTGAAGCAGGGCGAACCGGCGAGCTCGGTTGAGCAGAAGACGGTTCCAGAATCCGCTGGAAGCGGCGCTTTTACGGCGCCTCAGCGCAGCGGAGAATGCAGGCTCAGAGAAAAAGGCCAAGCGAGTCCTCAGAGTCACCATGGCAACAGCTCGCAGTGAGGGCATCCGCCATCAGCGAGCGCGAGCGCTGCATGATCTTCACCCAGGCAGGAGACACAGATGACGTACCGGTCTCCCTCGCTGAGTGGGGCTCTGACGACCCGCAGGAAGGCATCTTAAAAAAGACGCAAGCTCTTTTACGAGTGTGTGTCGCAGGGCGAACAGACACACACGCATAAAGAACAGTAGGATATAACAGAATTGAAAGTATATGTGCGCCAGAGAGCGCAGCAGGAACGGCAGTGGAAGGCGGCGAAGGCCAGCAGCTTCAGAAGTGGCTCGTCCCGCTGAGATTCCTTCGTGATCCGGCGCTTGCTTCCTTCGTGATCCAGCGATGCGTGAGCTTCGCTGAAGAGATGAAGAATCAGGTGGGTCAGCCTTTTCGAGCTCCTTTTATAGGTTGGGCCACACCCGTTTCGGCGGAAGTGGCATGAAGGGCGCAAAGCGCCCTTATTGGTCTGATGTTGCATCAGCCTGCGCTCGATAGGCTGTGCAGTTGCGACAGAGCAGCCAATGAGCGAGCGAGCCGTCTCGCCTATGGCTGTGTACTGCTGCAAATGCGCTTTACAAAAATACAAAATGAAGGATAATTTTTTGCTTCAGTATTTCGTGAAAAGAGACTTTTCCCGTAGCGTCTTAGCTAAGACGCAATACGAGAGAGCTCTCGTAAGAGAACCTTATCGGTCGTTGCCGATATTTGAAAAATGATATCGGCTGATATATTGGCCTTGGCTATATATCGGTCGACCACTAATCCAGGTTGTTTGTGTTTTTGAGTGGCAAGCTGTGCCCACATGACCCGAGCTGAACAGAATCCAAGCTGATTTTGCCCACTGTGCCAGGAAAAATTGACAGACGAATTGTTACACACTAAAACTAACCTGCAATTCTGCTGTAAAAAAAAAAAGTTTTTAAACCCTGAGTTGATTTAATTATCTAAAATCTTTTTTTAATTATTTATTTTTATTTTAAATCTGATATCCTTTAATTCTCTTGCAAATCAGTCAAGGCACTGACCACATTAAAAGCAAGATGTAAATTCACCCAAGAATGGTCTGGAGATGGTCTTGGATGGATTCATACCTCATTTAGTGAAGATTTGTTCCAATAAGTAAAATGTAATTACTATGTAATAGATATGTAATTAAGTAATAAGAAAATCAACAGTATCCAAAATCATATTATTTACACTTTAAATATTGCTTCTTTAATTTATCTCCCCAAAGAGCACACTTAAAGACTTTTCCTCCCTGTTTCTTCAGTCTTAATCCCTGCTCCATTTTTTTTTTACTGACAGGAAAATCCAAAAATTATGGAAATTATGTAATAATGTAAAATATATACGGAATGACAGAAATGTTTCAATGAATGCAAAGTGGTGATTGGCACTGCACATACAGTACGTAATTGTGGTGTCTAATTGATCAAACCAGAGACGCAATGGAAGTCAATGCAAATATGGATACAAAACAAATATAATTTTTTCAAGAATAAATGTGGCCTGTGGCTCTGTGACACTATGAAAGATCTGTTTAAGCCCAAAACCAACAATGGCTCAACAAGACTGTGGTCTCTGGTAGACCTGTTTGGGAAAATATTTAAATACAAACACATTACAGTGACTAGTACCTTCTAGAATAGCTGAAGATGAAAAACTATAGTTAAAAAACCATGGGTATGTTTCTATCTACCGTACTCCCTAGTTCAGTAAATGCACTGCCCAGGGAATCAGACATTTTCAGAACTCTGGACTATAAGTTACATAGTTGACAGTAAAAAAAACAGCACACATTGGCTGCACACTGTATTACTTACTGGTCATCTCATCATGTCTTCTCTATTAAGTCATCAGAAGCGGCTGAGTGCATTTTTCATTATGACCCCGTAGTAACAGTAAAGATGTACGATAGACAAAAGTGATGATGCCAGCAGGATTTCAGTCATCTCATCATTTGACAACGTCAGTTAATAAATGCCAGCTGTGTTTTTAATGAACAACATCTTAATTGTGTTGCAGGCAATTAAATCATCAGTGTCCCACTGTTTTGCAGATGAAGAATTATAAGTAAATGTATATGCATATTAGGGCTGTGCAAAAAATCTAATGCGATTTTCATGTCAGTAAAGGCGCTCCTGTGATTAGAAGTACATCTCGAGCAAATGCGTTCAGATCAGGGTTGCCTGCCCAGTTGCTTCTCAAAACTAGTCCAAAACTAGTGTTTCTAGGGGGTTCCCCGATAAAAATTGCGTTCTGGGGGATAAAATTGGGGTCGCTTCAACTCACAGACATGAAAAACAACTGCGGACTTTGCAACACTGGTTCAGGTGGAGCAGCATTTACTACACAGAGCTGTAGTTCACTGTCAAGCTACACAAAATCGATTTCAAAATCGGCAATGAATCACCTGCGATTTTGAAAGTGATTGATTGGCAGTGAACTATGGCTCTGTGTAGTAAATGCCAACCAGTGTTGCCAAGTCTGCGGTTGTTTTTCATGTCCGTGGGTCGAAGCAACCCCAATCCCAGTAACTTCATATTTAGCTCCTAAAATGTGAATTTTACCAAGGGAACCCCACCAAATATATGTATTTTATCGCTCGAATGAAACGCGGTTGAGCTAGTGTTGAGAAGCAATTGGGCAGGTTTTGTTTCGAAAACCTGGCAACCCTGATCTGAACACATTTGCTGGATATATACTACTAATTACAGGAGCGCCTTTAATGACGAGATATGCATGAAAATTGCATTTGATTTTTTGCACAGCCCTAATGCATATATAAAATCTAAATTTAAGGTGGTGTATTACATACAGTGTATTATATTTTAGCTACAGTTAATTTAAATAGTCCTAGGCTATTTTTTTAACAGTGCAAATATTAAAAGATTTTTTTTTTCTTAAGTACATCATGTCACATTGAAGGACACTGTTGTCACTGCTTGAAATTTAATGTCAACTACCCACCTGCAGAATTGTGCAGAAAGATTTCAACAGAATTTCGTCATTCAGCAGAACATGTTATTCACAACATTCTACACATCTACTGACCTATGCATTTAGTCCTTTAAATATTTTGTCTAACATTGCAGTATATTCAAATCCATTATGACCAATTCTGCAAATGTCAGAAAAAAAAATGTGCAAAGCAGAAGACTGGACAGAAATTCTAATGAATTTCTTATAACACAAAGTTCTCTCTCAGAATACCACATCTGTAATCTAAAACTCAAACGCTGTCCTGCAACATGACAATAAATGAATTTAAATTGTGAATAATGCTCCTATTCAAACTCAGTGTGAATAAGTCATGATGATGTTATATCATTAAAGCAACATTTGGAAAGGAATTTGAAATTATTAATTTGTATTTTTTTATTTTTCTGAGGTCCAGATAATTCTAAGGTCCATTCAAACAAAAACCCACAGCCATAGGAGTGGGACACATAGCATTGGCTGAGTTTGTGTGTATGTTGTGTGTATGCACGCATATGCATGTGTGTGTGGAAGCAAGTCACCATGGTGGGACTGTATGCAAGTATTTTGGCAAAGGCAAAAGGTGCTCAAGGATCAGGTAAACAGATTGTCTATGTGTCCTAGGGACATACTGCATTTTAATTAGTTGATCCGAAAGGGAAATGTGTCACCCCAAAGTCTCTGCTCAGTATAAAAGGCTTTTCATGTGTTTACTCCACACGCTTTTCATTTTTGGTTGTTAAATATTCTGAGTTTGCCCACAAACAATCACACAAGATCTTCCCTGCAGTCTGTTTACGTGGCAGCTGAGTTCACAGTTTGAAACAACACGTGGTTTGAAAAATGTAATTTGCAGTGTTGTTTGTTCTAAAGGCAGTGGTGCATGAGGCGGTGGGAAATATCGATTGCCTCAAATGCATATGCCCAGTTTTGTGCTAGAGTACATGCGGAGGTCATGAGAGGCCTACACGTTACACGTCCCCATAGGCTTTGGTTCTCCTCCTCTTCTCATTCTTTCTTTCTCTCCTCCAATCATCCTTTCACAGCCCACAGTGGCATTAACACTCCCTAATCTCCCTGATTCCTGTGTGCTTTTCAGCCCACAGTCCCATTAAACCTCAGCCTGATTTCACCGATGCATCTACAAGCCCTGCTAAGTAAACAGGGTAGATTTGGAACGCCGTCTAAGCAGGTGTTAACTCTTGTTCTGCTCTGACTCCACATTGGCATGTGAACAATACCTGAGCCACGGAGCCCATGGATGCACACCAAAATGCCTTTCAGTACCGGGGATCTCCCTCCAGTCAGCCTCACTTTTGGCCAGGGAAGGGGCGGTGCTCTTTGGGGGTATTGTGTGGCCTCCCTAAGCCCCACACTCTATTCTGGAGTGGCCGGCGAAATCACAAAGAGAGGCGGGATTAGGCGCGGCTGGCCCTTGCCCTAGAGACTCTTGGGATTATGCCTTTATGGCAGAGGGCAGTAACAGATCAGTGCAGAAAAGAGGCTGGAATCCCTGAGTCGGCCACATAGGCCTTTGAGGGTCAAAATGAGTAGCAGAGAAAATCCCCATGGCCCTTATTTGTTGCTTTTTGTCTTTATCTCAGTCTTAGTGCGGATTGTTGTGGTCTGGGTTGAGCACTCTCACTCCATGCCGCTCCCCTGATAGACATGTTAAGCCTGTAACAGCTTAATCACAATCTCTTATGATGAGAACATAACTCTTCCTGTTTAGACTTTTCAGCTCTCCTCTGCGATTATATCACGGCCAATATGGGAATTTTCCGCACGGTATGTGGCTTATTGCAATTCCAGCTAATTTGGGTTTTGTTAGGGATGAGAATTATAAAGATTCTCAATTTTTGATTACGATTCTAATGAACTCTATGCATGATTGCTTCTGCATTTAGCATCAGTGGCCGCCACAACTTCCGGTACAGTGCAGTGTATGGAAATTGTGCAAAAATTTAACAAAATTAAATCTTGAAGTGTTACACAATATGACCTAGCAGTATAGATATGATTTACATTCACACTAAAACTATTTAAAACCTCTGGAACCCATTGATTAAAGTGTTAAGTTTACCATAATTTATATATATATAATGTGATTATAATAGTTATTATAAATTAGAAACATGACAGAAAGCCACAGTTTGCCACAGCAGAATACTATGCTGATACTATCGATCATTTTAAAACTTAAGATAATTATTGGGAAAGTTTGCGAAAGAATGTTTATGTCTACACATTGTCATGTGAACAAGTAGTCAGTAATTATACTGATTTAAGTATTTTTCTCAAGCTTCTAAGGATGCCACAGGGTGTCTTCTCAATACATTTTATGTAGTTTCAGTTAAAGAGCATACAGAATCACAATGTTCAGTCTGGAATCAAAAGATTAATCATAGTTCATTAAATTGCATATGTTTACTAGGCAGTTCACACATTTCAGTACAAACAAGAAGCGTCTTCATAATTCCAACAGAAATACCATTGAAAAAGATAATAGTATGATGCTTCGGGTCAAAAGTTTAAAATCCACTGCATTGATTCACTCCTTTCTTAAAGGTGCATATTTGTGCTGGCATTTTAGTATTTCTCTGAGCTCCACTTACAATATTAATCATTATTTAGTTCTGGGTAAACATTTCCCACCTTCCATCTAACTCTTACACGTCTCCTAACTAGTGGTCGACAAATATTTATCGCAGATATTTTGCACTTTTTCATTATTGGCTGATAGGTTTCTCTGTTTGCCCATTAAGTCAAGCAGGAGTTTTATTTTGACTGAGAACCCAGTGCCTGAGCTCCCCTCCACCTTCTTTAGTTTACTGTCTTTAAATACCGTGTGTAATAGTAGAAATGCAAACGCTTTAATACTTTTTTCATATACACTCTGCATTCAGTAGATACAGGTTATAATCAAGTCTTTGAATATCTAAGAAACATTTAATGGCACAAACCTCCCAAAATTAAAAATCCAGCTATTAACTGTGCAAAACCTGCATAAAAACACTTCTGTCCATGCAAAGAATACAATCCGTGTTAACAGGAGAGTTGTGCTGCCTTTATGAAAGAAAGCTATATATGTCTTCTACCCATCAGAGGATGATCCAAAGCTGTCCCTTCTTCTGTGGGAAACAAAAGATGATATCAGGCAGAATGACAGCCTCAATGTCACTATTAACTGTGATTGTATAGAAAACAGTATGCAGTGAAAGAGAATGATGAGTGTGACTGTGTATACAGGTGCATCTCAATAAATTAGAATGTTGTGGAAAAGTTGATTTCAGTAATTCAACTCAAATTGTGAAACCCTTGTATTAAATAAATGCAATGCACACAGACTGAAGTAGTTTAAGTCTTTGATTCTTTTAATTGTGATGATTTTGGCTCACATTTAACAAAAGCCCACCAATTCACTATCTCAACAAATTACAATATGGTGACATGCCAATCAGCTAATCAACTCAAAACACCTGCAAAGGTTTCCTGAGCCTTCAAAATGGTCTCTCAGTTTGGTTCACTAGGCTACACAATCATGGGGAAGACTGCTGATCTGACAGTCATTGAGTCATTGACACCCTTCACAAGGAGGGAAAGCCACAAATATTCATTGCCAAAGAAGCTGGCTGTTTGCAGAGTGCTGTATCCAAGCATGTTAACGGAAAGTTGAGTGGAAGGAAAAAGTGTGGAAGAAAAAGATACTCAACCAACCGAGAGAACCGCAGCCTTTTGAGGATTGTCAAGCAAAATTGATTCAAGAATTTGATTGAACTTCACAAGGAATGGACTGAGGCTGGAGCCACCACACAGATGTATCAAGGAATTCGCTGAACAACAGACAACGTTAGAGGCGTCTTACCTGGGCTAAGGTGAAGAAGAACTGGACTGTTGCCCAGTGGTCCAAAGTCCTCTTTTTAGATGGGAACAAGTTTTGTATTTCTTTTGGAAACCAAGGTCCTAGAGTCTGAAGGAAGGGTGGAGAAGCTTATAGCCCAAGTTGCTTGAAGTCCAGTGTTAAGTTTCCACAGTCTGTGATGATTTGGGGTGCAATGTCATCTGCTGGTGTTGGTCCATTGTGTTTTTTGAAAACCAAAGTCACTGCACCCGTTTACCAATAAATTTTGGAGCAATTCATGCTTCCTTCTGCTGACCAGCTTTTTGAAGATGCGGATTTCATTTTCCAGCAGGAATTGGCACCTGCCCACACTGCCAAAATCACCAAAAGCTAGTTAAATGACCATGGTGTTGGTGTGCTTGACTGGTCAGCAACTCCCCAGACCTGAACCTTGTCAAGAGGAAAATTAGAAACAACGGACCAAAAAATGCAGATGAGCTGAAGGCCACTGTCAAAGAAACCTGGCCTTCCAAACCACCTCAGCACTGTCACAAACCGATCACCTCCATGCCACGCTGAATTAAGGCAGTAATAAAAGAAAAAGGAGCCCCTACCAAGTATTGAGTACACGTACAGTAAATGAACTTCTTTCCAAGAGGGCCAACAATTCACAAATTTTTTTTTATTTTTATTTTATTTTTATTATTATTATTGGTCTTATGAAGTATTCTAATTTGTTGAGATAGTGAATTGGTTGGTTTTTGTTAAATGTGAGCCAAAATCATCACAATTAAAAGAACCAAAAACTTAAAATACTTCAGTCTGTGTGCACTGAATTTATTTAATACAGGAGTTTCACAATTTGAGTTGAATTACTGAAATAAAAGAACTTTTCCACGACATTCTAATTTTTTGAGATGCACCTGTATATATAGCATTCTGCCATAAAGCATCCACCTTTGTTCCACATAAAAAAGGTCATACATGTTTGAAACAAGATGAGGGTGAATTGATGATGTATGAATGGATGTTGTATGAATCATATTTTGTCTACATAGTACAACAAACTCTTGGTTCTTGGGTTTGATTACCAAGGAAAGCTGATAAACTGATAAAATGTGGTTTTGCATAAAAGTATCTGGCAAATGCTCAAAAACGTTAGAAAAATCCATATGTTTCCCTTAAAGCCTCTTAAAGTATGATTTTGACAAAATAACACCTTCTCTTAAGTGAAACATATGGCACCTAATGAGAAGTTCTGAAATAAATGTATAAGATTGAATCTCTAGACCACTGCTATTGACCATACATAGACAAACATATTTGTAGTGCTGAGTCTAGAAGGATGTAGTTTCATATGTCCCAAAAGCAATAGAAGAGCAATATAAAAGTCCTAGAAATATCTGCATGAAGGGAGAGCTTGGCTGCAGCTCAGCTGTTTAATAATTCATCCTGTTCAGTCACCCTGACTGTTATATAGATGCAGGAATATTGACAATTTTACTAAGATTAACAAAGGTTTTCTTATTAAATCTGCTGTGGATAATTATTTGTTTTGTATACTTTGTATGAAATATAGTTTTAAACATACATTGTGTGTTTCATTTTAGATGTTCCTAGGTAAATATTCAGATCTCTGTGTTTTTCTCCGGCAGCTGGCGTGTAATGACAGTGAGGTGTATGAGGAGGCCAGTCACTGTGTGTCTCTGCTGGCTCAGCTGTATGGAGGAGAGGGTGCGGACTGCCTGCAGCCGGAGGAACTGCTCAGCCTGGCACACGCACTGCAGACACACACTGAGCCCAGACAGCAGAAACTGCTGCTCCGCGTGCTGAAACGCTTGGTAAGTGCACGCAAAGGTTGATCTGAGACCAGCACATAACTGGAATGTATATTATGAATGCGGTGTGAACAATTCATAATATGTTGCAGTAAAAGCAGACTACATTCATAAGGGTCTTATCTAGCTAAATGATCTGCCTTTTTTATTATTCTGGAAGTGAATGTATCCTTTAAGCACACTTTTAGGTAGCCATATGTTTACACTAAACAGATGAAAAAGGAAAAGAGAATTCAAAATGAAAGTTAAAATTAAGTTCCCTATTAATTGTATTATTTTCTTATGTATTAATATTATTATTTATTAATAAATGTTTTTTTATATAATATTATGATTTATTAATGTACCATTTCAGATCAGAGAGTCATAGGTATTATATTAAAGAGTAATTGGGCATCAGATATGAAGAAAAAACATGTTTGAGCGGAACTTTCTGTTTCTGACAGGGATTGTTTTATTATAATTTTATTTATTTATTTTCAATTCTGGTGCTGCCAGAGTCAATGTGTCAGCTCAACATGTGATGTGCTTGCTTTAATATTGGATAGTCTGTGTGGTAGGAGGGCATGAACTGTGTTTCCTGTACAATGTGGCCTTCTGGGTCATTGAGGGGTTGGTTACAGCCATGCAGAGTGATATGAGGAGCCCCTGTCCCTCATGACTGCTGATTTCCTCTCTTTTCATTTGTATATGTGATATTAGATATCCAATCCAATCATTACTTAATAACAAAAACAGGCTGTTTATTTTCGTTCTCAGCCTGGTCTGATCCTCTTTTCTGATTTGTTGATTAGGGGGACTGTCCAACATCAGCAAGGACAAAATATAAATCATCAGTCTGGATGAAAATAACACAGGGTTTGAGACACTAGCACTGACTGTGTGAAATTCATTCAGTTCACTTATGATGGGTGAGACCATGAGAATGACTGATTTCTCAATCAGAATTGATCCCTGTCATTATCCATGTTTTCAACAATTTGTCTCTATTTACGAATCACATTCATTATTTAATTTTCAAGGCAGAGATATACAAAATCATGTCAAAATATTTCATTTGCACTGTAAAGTCGAAGTCAACAAGAAACCAAAATTAACACTATTTACTTTCTTTTTAAATGTTCCTGATTTTATCATGAATGATTTATCAGTGCACATTATTCCAAAGTAAACTTTCCACGTAAACTTTCATTTAAAAAATCTAATCATTTGCTTTCCATTTTGGCTTAATTTTCAGCCCAATTTTTTGTCATGTAGTTACCAATCAATTCCCAATGGATAAAATAAAGCCCTTTAACCCAGAAACAGAAAAAATATATATTATTTCATATCCAGCATATTTAAACTCATTTTTATCATGACCATGCATAAGTATTTAGTGTTTGGTCAGTGTGCAAGATCCTGGAAAGGCTCTTCTTTCATATTGCAGGATATTCTGTGGATAAGTGTGGATGGTGTTTGTGGTTTGGTTTGGAAAATACGTTGTCATAAAATTTGTGGATTTGATATTGTGTGCAAATATATGGGTATCCTCTGCATATTGGGTATATGCGTGTGTTTATATGTGCCCCTGTGGTTCTGTCATCGGTGTTCTGATGACTTAATCTGTGCTCAAACACTGCAGATATTTGGATAGGAGCTATTAGCTTTGGCAGACTCTAGAGAGAAGAGTGACCTCATCCAAACAAATCCCTCACACACTGCCCAGCCACAAACTCAAACTGACACTTCGGTCACACCCGAGCATACATATGAAAAATAAACATTGAATCCTTTGAGCTTCTCTGGGTAAAATTATTCAAAATTATTCTGGGTAAAATTATTCTGTAATTTCATACAGATTATTTGATTTATTTTTTTGTTTTTTAATTTCATTTTATTTGTTTATTTTTTGCTGAAATGACACCCCCATCCAGTAAAGGAAAAGTTAATTATGGCAACCAGGGTCCAACCATCATGGAATACCTGGAAATAAAGAATGACTTCAAATCCACATAACATTATTATAATATTAAATAAAGCTGCAAGCAGCAATTATCCACAAAATGAGGAGCTAAGCAAGCATGGCAAAGAGAATCAGACCAACTGCAAAAATGAAGAATTAAATACATTTGTTCATACCTTTAGGCAAAATGGTAGAAAACCCATAAATACAATCACTTTTAATGTGATGTAATTGCTTATTGATTATTGACCAATAGGGTGGGAGTCGTGGCATAGTGGTTAGAGAGTTTGACTCCTAACCCTAGGGTTGTGGGTTCGAATCTCGGGCCGGCAATACCACGACTTAGGTGCCCTTGAGCAAGGCATCGGACCCCCAACTGCTCCCTGAGCACCGCAGCATAAATGCTTGCCCACTGCTCCGGGTGTGTGTTCACAGTGTGTTCGCTCACTGCTCTGTGTGTGTGCAGAGCACGAATTCTGAGTACGGGTCACCATACTTGGCTGAATGTCACGTCACTTTCACTTTCAATGTAGCAAAAAAAATTATATCTTCCATATATATTGACCAATAGGTGGCGCACTGCTAAAACTTCTCACATTCCCTCAGGTCATTGCCATCATAACATGCACAAAATTAGGTCTGAATAAGCTAAAGCATTGTGAAGATGTAGCCTTACGTTAATTCTGGCGTGCTCTTCGTCTAACTCATTCACAAGTTCATTGAAAACAGTTTGACTGATCAACTTGAATTGCATAACCTTTTGTCACCATGGTCTGAAGATCATTCTATTTAACGTTCACGAAAAACTAATGCAGGTCAGGAATCTCACACCTTGCTCCTGGAGAGCTAGTGTCCTGCAGAGTTCAGCTCCAACTCCAGTCAAACACACCTGATGCAGTTCATTAAGGTGTTTGTGGTTACATGGCCAACAAGGTCTGCAGGACTGTAGCTCTCCAGCAGCAGAGTTGGAGACCCCTGCAATAGGTATACCTTGAGTGAACCCTTAATAATAATTGAATTAAACAAATTTAATCAAAAGCATTAACAAGCTACTTTGACAGATCTAATAAAATCCATATTCAGTGATCACAAACAAATAGAAAATCAAATGGTCGAAAATTTTGGAACCCTAACATTATAAAGTTTGTAAAACAGTGCAGTGGAGTGTCGCCACACTTGCAAATGTGTTTGTCTGTCATGTTGGTATCATCCTTCATTGATTTGCATGAGTTTTTCCCCCTCCTGATAAAAGCTTGAACTGTTTCTCAGAATGCAAACAAACCTCAAGCTGCTCTTATCTTCAGTTATGAAATACGGTCTAGACAGAGAGAGAGGTGAATCTTCATGGTATGTTTATGTTGGTGATTGGGGCGTTTAAAGGAGTATCACGTGGATGATTATGTGCATGAATAAAGCACTGCACATGGGTGTGACTGCATTACAGATAATGAGCTCAGATGGGAAAGGCTGGACCTCGCGTTGATTTCATACAGATTTCTTTATCAGAGAATATTTGTTAAGATTTACTTCATTTATAAGTAGACACATCAAGCTTTCCATAATGTATTTCTCATGTCTGTGTGTCAAGAATTCACTGAGAGTGCACCCTGTTTATTTTCTTTATTTTACAAAAGCATAATGTTTTGCTGATATTGTGAGTGTACACAAATAAATGTAGAAAATAATTGTGAATACATAATAATTATCTAGGGTGACTGAATATTTCTGGCAGAATACCTGTTTTATATTTTAATATATTTTGTAATGTAGTTTATGCTGGTGATGTCAAAACTGAACTTTTAGCAACCATTACTCTAGTTTTCAGTTTCATATGATCCTTCAGAAGTCATTCTAATATGCTAAGTACTCAAAAAACATTTCAACACTAAGCATTTATTAATTTTCCTTTTCCTATCTTTTCCTTTCAACAAAAATAGACTAGGACAAGGGATGTCAAGCTCCAAAATAGACAAAAAGCTTCTGAAAGCATACCATAGTTTTACATCAGGAGAAGACTAAGATATAAGTCATTATTTGCTGAAAGACTCCCCCTGTGCCACAATTCCTTAAATCTCATTCACGCTTGTGTACACTTAAATGCCAGGTGTGACAGGAATGATAATGTGACAGAGACGGAGACGTCAACCTACTAGGGGTGTGAATCGCACAGGTTTCACGATTCATTTCGATTACGATTATCATGTCAACAATTTATTTTGTGCAGTTTAATTAAATTATATAAGCAGGCTACTTTTTAAAATAATTATGTTCTGAAAGCATAACTGACTGTGTACATCAATTTTGTATCATAAAGTAGATGCAAGTGCATTTAACCGCAGCCGCGATCTTCAGGACAAAAAACTCAATACGCACATGAAAGTCTGTCAGTACGTGAGTTTTGTGAATCTAATACGTACTGCATTCCAAATGGCAGAAAGGGAAAGCATATCTAAAGTTATAGACTCAAATAACTGCGAATGGATGCTTTGTCAAGCAATGCGCTTGTGTCTCACAGTGCATATTCTGTGCAGTGAAGCTTGCCACATTTGTCTCTAGCACACACACCCGGGCAATACGCAGGAAAAAGCCAAGCTCCGATTTAAAAATAGAGAGTGCATTTTTAATACTCGCGTCATAGGCTATAGTCGATTATGGTCTATTACTGCACCTTGTGCATAGCTATGGCATATGATACAGCGCTGCCCACATGGTTATTGCTCCTATAAAAGCTAATTTTTATCAGTTCTTTTGTCTTTGGATCGTTATATTTCTCACATATTTCTGCTCGTTTTAAATCAGACACAGATAAAGTAGCACAGTAAAGATTACATTCACAGGAATGCATTAGTGAGAGCGATTGCATGTGTGTCAAATAATTCTACCTGGAAGCGTCTCTCTACTAGTGAAGCTGTGGGATTTAGTTATAAAGAAATAAATTATAGAACTTTTCAGTTTCTAAGCTATTTTATTGAGAAATCACAGAATAGCATTGACAGTACTTTACTGCGCTGAATGATTCTGTGCACGAGCGATCTGCACGTGATATATACGAGCTACTGTCTATAGCCTATGTGTGTGCGTTACAGTGTAGCAGCACATTAGATTAGAACAGCAATTAACTTACCTGTACAATAAGCTGCTTAGAATGTGCGTTTTCTCATTCAATTTATTTGTTATTTTAACTGTTTGGAAATGTAGCGTAAATGTGGAAGCCCTTTAAAGATTTATTCTGTTGCGCCCTCTATAGAACCGGCGACTAGTCGACGTCAAGCTTAAAGCGTCGTGGCAGACCATTGAAGTAGAATAGTCGACTAATTGATTAGTCGGTGCAACCCCTAATAGACAGTGAACCATTTTACTGTTTCTCTCTCTTTACTGTTTCTTTCTACTGGTCTTTAGTTATATTCAAATTTTCTGAGATACTGAATTTGGGATTTTCCTTAGTTGTCAGTTATAAACATCAAAATTAAAAGAAATAAACATTTGAAATATATCAGTCTGTGTGTAATGAATGAGTATAATATACAAGTTTCACTTTTTGAATGGAATTAGTGAAATAAATCAACTTTTTGATGATATTCTAATTATATGACCAGCACCTATATATATGTTTAACAAAGCATGAGATTGATGGTTATTCTGTATTGGTCATAGAATACTCTCAGAAAAGATGCTGGCTATTTCATCATTCTCGCTTTTAACAGAACACAGTGCCATGAATGTGCATCTTGGTCATTTTGACTGCTTGAGTACTCAACTAATTAATGAATTGCCAATTTTGTGGACCTTGAGACGAAGGTTGATTGTGCAAATTCCATTAAATTTTGTAAATGCTGGACTGTGTACAAATATGTTAGATGGACATTTTTGACTGTCCCATTACATCTTCATTACATCTTCATTACATTACATCTTCGTTTATTCAGAGGACCCTGATTTTGCTGGAAATTATTCTGTAATTGATTGTGTTAGACCAGAAATCTAAAGTACACTTGCAAAACACAAATATACTTAATATTTTCAGGGGAAAATTACCCCATCCAAATTAGGCCTTTGCAATGATACTTGTCTGTCTCAAGTCCATACGTGACTGAACGTTTCGTTACAGAGTTTCCAAAGACACTTATGAGACATGCATCACTTGTGTGTGTGTGTGTGCGTGCGTGCGCGCGTGTGTGGGTGTGTGCTGGTATGCACTTAAGCATGTCTGTTGTTTGTGTGTTTTAAATCATCCTCTTTGATTCATGACTTGGTGTCCTTGTCCTAATTACACACAGGCTCTGTAACCAAAGTGCTAATGGAATGAAATGACCTGGTCACATTACTGCCCTCATCTGCTGTCAGCCTTTCAAGACTACTGGAGATAAATCACCCATCGGCTGTTTCTTACACACACATGTATTCGCTCTCCTGGTATCCCTCTGATGCGTTGCTGTATGTGTGGTATTTTATTGTCATGTCTGATTCTACCTAATGATTTAGTCTCTAGAGAATACTGCTCTGCTCTGATCCACATTGAGCATGAGTAATTAGCTTCCTTCTCAGAGGCAAATGACACTGTTTGTTCTTTCATAACCTCTCACTTTTTTATTTGCTGCTTTATTTGTGAATCTGTAGGAGTTTGAGTCTTTTCATTAAACTTTCCCTGACTTCCTTATAGCCAATTATTTACATTAACCACAAAGTCCTGATTATGGGTGAATGGTAAGGGAAGCATCATTATTACTATAGTGCTTGAGATGCAGGCATGAGTGTTATTTCAGTTGTTGAGAAGTGCTTTTTTTCCCTGTAACAATAAAATGGGTGAAAAATCCTATAGATTTGCACAGAAGTTGTTGTCTGACACAGATTTATGGCCCAAAAATATGTTGCCTTTTAAAAAGGATTCTCCCCTGAGCCGTGACCTAGTGGATAGGTTGCATGTTCCGTCATATTGGACCATGGTTCTCCTATGGTCAGCACACATTTGAATTTTCATCATTTGCAGAATCTGTTTTGTGTCCTTTCTGCTCTATCCTGTCCTTATAAAACTGCAAAAAGACCCCCCCCCCACCACCACCACCCCAATAAAAAAATAAAAAAAACTTGATTCTCATCATGATTCTCACTTCCTTGCTGTGACGAGACCTGGAACACAAGGACACAAGTGTGACTGCTGTTCTACATTCTCAATCAGTTCACTGAGTCGTCAGTGACAATGAAAGGGGCAAACTAGGAGACAGCAAGAGACAGAGAAGGGACAGAGGTAGTGAGACATTCCCTGAGATTCACATCACACAATGCTCTCAGGATAGCAGAATGTGGCAGTGTGCATCGAGTGTATGAATAATGCAGAGGAAGGAGCAGGACAGTGGTGCTAGCAGATGCTTGCTCACACACAAACACATGCACACACTTTTTGCACGGCAAGCTCCCACTCCTGGGACTCAGACTGTGCTCATTAGCTCTGCTGTGGCCACCCCTGCAGACTGGAGCCACTCACAGCGTGACAGTAGCAACAATGGCCTCATCGGTCAGCCCAGCTGTAGCATGAAAGAGTATTGACCCAGGTACGGTGCCTCGGGCCACCGGCCTGTGCTCACAAAAACACATTTGCACACTCTTCCATGGGCAAAACTTGTTATAGAAAGATTAACCGTTAGGGCTGGGTACTGCACTACTGGTCACAGACGAAGGTGTGAGCTGAATTGTCAATGAGGTTGTGAACAGAAAGGAGGAGTGACTGTTATTGACTGAATTGTCCTGTGCAGTTATTGGTGATCATATTTCCTGCAATGATTCTTATGTTACTTATGAGGCTGTTATGCCCTTCATATTTATTTTAAAACTGCCTTACCCCACAGGCAGATCTTTCAAGTTTTCCTAAAGGTAAAGGGGGTCTAAGTTGCATCACCTTACCACCGGGGTGCCTCAGGGTTCAGTATTGGGCCCCCTCCTTTTCTTAAAATACACAGCTTTACTTGACAATAATCATACAATCACTCAGTTTCTCCTATTACTTTTGTCCATGCTTTACAATATTAGTACAATCACACCTGTCTGAATATTTTTTTAAGCTTGTTTGACATCTCACAAATGGAATCCTGCAATGACAGGTGAGCGGGCTTTCTTGATCAGAAACAATGGTTAGATGATCAGATAATCTCAAAAGATCATGTCAGCATGTCAAGTTTTCAATTATTCAAAGAAGTTTCCATTTTAAACACAACTTTCTATCCACATCAAGCTACCTATATCAAATTCAAGACTGGTGTTTATGAATGAACTTTGTACTATTCTACAGTATGTGATAAAAGTGCCTATTAAATCAATGTAATGTCCATTTAAAACTCATGCAACTGTTACGGAGAAGCCCCAGATTTTCTCCAGGATAATATTAATATGTTAATGTGTTACCAGTGATGACAACAATTGTATTATTGTTCCTCGCTGACCTTGTCCTAGCTTGGCTATGTAGGGAACAACATTGTCAATGTCATGTTCCATTTCCACCACCACAACCACAGCAAAGCCAAGAAAACTGTATTCTTTCTCTATCTCTCCCCCTTCTCTCTCCATTTTTATCTGCCCTCTATTCCATCTGTACTATCTTCTCTCCATGGTGTCTGCAGCAAAAACAATGCTCTATAGATTTCTGTTATCAGCATAGATCTGCATTATCTCACACAATTATCAGCTCCAGAAACAGCACACATTGGTACTTGAGTGCTGGCACACTGCATGCTGCACAGTTGCATAAAAAGTTTTTAATGCCTGAGGTTTCACTCAGTGTTAGCTCAGGTATGTCTTTTTGTGGAGTTTGAGGTAATCTTATGGTTCTTTTCCACTGCATGGTATGACTTGGCATGGCTCAGTACAGTACGACACGGCTCGGCTCAGAAAGGTTTGCATTTCCACTGCAATTTAGTATTGCTTAAGAGTGGGTGGTATTATTCACGTTGTTATAGTTGCGCCATCAAGCTCTCGCTGGATCCGCTACTCTGCTATCAACGAGAGGAACATCTGTACAAGCAGTTTGGAGAATTGATGGACCATGAAACCTAACATGTAGTGTCACCTAGCCAAGTTCCAGATAGACAGGAAAAGACAGACTGACTGATATGTAATGGCACCAACCACAGGGGGTTTTGTTCTTAAATGTTGTTTAGGAATGGGTTTATCTAAGTGAATGCAACAATGGGCTAGCAATATCAGAGAAAACACTAGGAAGTTGCAAAAATATATATATTAGTCTAAAATATCTGTCTCGCCAAAAGTAAAAAGTACATATTTTCACAGATATAACTTGACCACCATATGCATATGCATGTTCATCCTAATACTAGTCATCTCAAACAAAAGCCTGTCTGATGCCAGTGACCTAATTCCACCAATTTTTTCGTAAATCCAAATCCAAATGCTCATAATATCAACCTGGTACCTTGTAAACACAAAAAGTGCATTAGACGGCCATTGAAAGTAACATGGGTGGTGTGTAGATGTGCCATCTGAGGCTGAGATTACCTGTTAAATTGGTAAATGAGGCTAATCTACTGTGCTAAAACTCTACAATCTGTCTTCTCTACAAAATTTTATTTTTGAATTTGTCAAATTGAATTTGGATTGACCTAGATTCAGATCCTTCTTATTTTGAAGGCTCTCACACACTAGTTCCATTAACAGTTGCAAGACTCCAAATGAATGGCACATTCTACACACATCCTTTCAATCATCACTCTTTCCTTACGCTTCCCACACCATACAGCAAGACAGGTCGATGCTCTGCTGTCCTCAGAACATCCAGTAGGATGAAAGAGTGATGAATCGAAGCCAGTTTGACGTAAACCAATGTGAGCATGGATTATTCAATCAGACAAGCTTGTGAGTTTGGTTGTTTTATGAATCCGCCTGCTTTCACCACCTATGCAAAAAGCTTTATATTTATGCAAATGATGCAAATTAATTTACATTGTTTTTCTTTTTTGTGGAGTGACAGAGAGCACTTATTCACACGCGAGTGGGCAAGTGACAAAGGTTTTCAATTAAAGCAAGAAATATCAAGCTCACTCATCCATCTCTCACCCCGACAATCAACAAAGGCCTTCTAATTAGTATTCATTATTTTCAGTGTTGTAAAATCTATGCATGCTCATTTTTATCAAGCCATCAAAGACCTCACTAATTGCCTCTATAATATTAGAAATAGATCCAGCACACTATGAAGGGGTTTTCAAAGAACAGTACAAAGGCTAAAGAGGAAGAGGGCTCAATTTTACCTCCAGGCCACACAAAACATTGGTTCAGAATGGGAACAGTATGTTCTGAGTGAACAGAGTGCAGTGCATGTTTTTTTTATGAGTCAGCAGAGACCATGGCTCATCAGCCTATTACGTAGATGGGTAATGTTAAAACAAGCTAATGAACAAAAGTTAGGGCCAATAGATTGCAATAGGTTCAAAGCTTAATCAAAATTAGAGCTTTGTGGCTTAATTTAATTTAAAAATCATTGCAAGTAAGCAAGCAAAAACAGTTTCATTTGGAAGATGTTAGCACAATAAGTTCTTCAACTGAGGTCCGTTATAAAGCTTCTTACTTATATTTCTGCCCCTTTTTTCTTAGGCTTCTCTAAGGATCTTGAAACAGCAGGTTAAATGTCATGAAGCCAACAGAAACCAACTACAGTCAGAGATACAGACCTCAGTGCTTCAGTATTTACTGTTCTTTTACAACCAGTTGGAATTAAAACACTAAGGGTGTATTCACACCTGTCTTGTTTGGTTCAATTGAAACAAACTCTGGTTCGTTTCCCTCAATGGTGCAGATCTTTTTGGCAGGTGTGAATACAGCAGTCGCACTCTGATATGCACCAAACAACCAAACCGAGACCCAGCTGAAGAGGGGGTCTTGGTTCAGTTCCAAACAAACTCTGGTACGGTTTGTTTAAGGTGTCAATATGATCAGACCTCGATCCGACCCAATTGCAGAATGCACTGCACCTTTTGAGTTATCAGGCAAACCATAGTTGGAGTTGGCTTATGGATAAGTGTTATGTTCGCTACATATGCTAACCATTGAAAAATTAGTCGTGGTTCTACCTGGATAGAGACACGCTGCCTCATTGACATTTGGGCAGATTCCTATATATCAAAGCTTCTAAAGACATATAAAAAGGGCGATGGGGTTGGTGTTTATGGGCGATTGCGCAGTTAGCTGACACTTGAGAAAACCTGCAATCGCTTTCCTATACGCTATTTTATTAAGTTTCATTTTTCCTTTCTTTATACCCAATCCATCTTTTTGCGCTGTGCCATTGTTAGTATGCCATGTTAGGCGCACATAAGAGCATGATCTCTCCGCTGGAACCATCTTGGAGCACTTCTTCATCTTTGCAAAATCCTTGTTAAAACATTGTATACATAGATGACATTGTCTCATCTGATGTTCATAAGTATCTTTATATTGTGTTTGTAACTGATTACAGAAAATAAGCAAAATAATAACAATTGCACTATGAAAAATATCCATGATTAGCCTGTTTTCGAACTTCCTGCTTTTTGAGAATTTCTGTCCAATGAATGGATGACCTTAGCACATGTTTGGTTTTGTATACAAATTCTGGTTCACTTGCAAAAAGGGCAGTGTGAATGCAAACCGCACCACACAAAAAAAAAAAATCAACATTGTATTTGGTCCGAACCAAAGCAAGTGAACTAGCAGAATTTCCTGGTGTGAATACTGTTTTTGCCAATTATATTTCAAATAATTTATTTTATTCTGGACAGCTAATACTTCTCTAAGTGATCATATTTGGCCTTAGAGCAGGAACAGATTGAGAATATTATAGGGACTGCACTCTTTTGACATGGGCCAGTAAGCAACCACTTATCCATTCCCTAGCAACAACAGAATTCCTTAGAAACAACATAGCAATGTCATGGCATCATTTTCTACAAGTGTAGAGCATTCTTCAAAAGGTTTATTTATTTATTTTTTTCATAAATTGCAAATTTATTATAATAATAAATTGTCTCTCTATGATGCTATTTATTTTTCTCATCTGCTGGGTTTTTATACCTGAAAAGAATTGAAGTCAGATTAGAGAAAATAAACTTTATGTAACTGAAGGTAGCCTTGGAGTCATTATGATTTCTTCTATACAGTTCTATACTCTGTGGTCCACACAATAATTTCTGATGCCAAAAAGAGAGAGAGGCTATGAAAAGCAAAGGTTTAGAAAAACAAGGTTTTTGTACTCTTTGTTCTGAACCACTCCATGTTTAGCTGAAGTCAGAACAAAAACACTGTAGCAACTGCATCTCTCTTATAGCATGTCTTCTTTGGAATTTACTTTAACACTTGTTCCCAACTCATGTCCCGCTAGATAAATAGATGTAAATGTAATGGCAAATACACAAAAAGTGACGAAAAGTACCATGATATGGACATTGTACTGTGGTAAACCCTTGTTTTGTTGGCAGACATGGCGATACCATTCTTGCAGGCATGGTTTTTCTTTGAAGTACCTTGTAAATAACATAGTGCATTAATATGGTAATCATTCAGTATCTTAGTGTATATCGAAGTACGCAGTGTAGTAGCTTCACCACGGCACTAACACAGTACTTTTTTTAAGGAAATAATAAACTTACACATTAGAAAACCAGCATGCTTTTTTTAAGCTTAGAAAACTGCTTCAAACTACATTTGCTTCCTGTCTCACAGCACAGCCATACATTCAGAATGCTCTTTTAGCAGAGGATACCCATTCTGCTTACCCACGCATTATTCAAAATTGCCTCAAACTGTTTATATTCTAATAGTCACTGATATTTTTGTCAGGTCTGATGAGAGGTGTTGTCTGAAGACAATGTGCACAAGTGAATTAAAGCTCATCTCTTCATCTTACATGATTATTCAGCCAATGATGAAAGTGTGTGTGTGAGGTGGGGGCATATGTTTGTGAGTTGTGGATTGATTGGGTTCATCTCCACATCCTCTCATCTTGTCCTCTTAACAGAATGGCGGGTCATGCACTCGAGCGAGCAAGTGTAAGGAACATTGGAGTCTCACTTAAGACCCCATCTGAGAATCTGTTATACTAATATGCTAATAGGTATGTTAATTCACTTGGTAATTACAAGGACTTGAGTTTACTGTTCCATGTCAGCCTTTGAAGTGAGGAATCTAGGAAACTGCTTGCATATTAAATGTGCAACAGAGCTTGTTTAGGTTCGGAGGAGGGAGTTGAAGAGAAAACATTTTTTTGTGATGTTTTCTTATCAATGTTAAAAAATCTATCTCTGTCAGAAGGCTCATCCTAAATTCAGGGTTGGTAGCGACTAAATCATGTTAAATCGTGTGTTTCTCAATGACTGTATATGTCTGTTGGCTCAGGGTTTTTTTCTTCTTCTTCTTTTATAACCCTTTATGTGAGACACCCTCAAAATCATATATTTAAGAGATGAGAAATCAAATTCAGAAACTAAAATTCTTAAACTAGAACAAGGTGAAATACATGACATTGACTCAGGTGCTGTTGAGACGCTTAAATGTAAGTGAAAGGAGGCAGATTTGTAAGGTTTAAATGCTGAAATTTAATGCTTATGATTTTATAAAGTAGATTGAAGTAGAGTTTAGCTCTCACACATGCATATAACATTTGATTCACTTTCTCCGTCTCTCTGTCTCGATATGTTTTTCCGCTGTCCTTGTCTCGATTATTCATTCTTATTCTTTCACTCAATATATCTTGTCAGCTTTCATTGTTCATGTCACCCTTCATTGTTCAACCCTTTGCATCTGAGCTGCAAGATTCTGTGTCCAACTGAGGAACAGAGGCCAACATAACGTCTTGCATTGAGTCAGACTGCTCTGGGCATGTTGGGCTGTGAGTCTATCAGCTGCTGATAAATGATTTCAGCAGCTATATAAAGCAGCTACTTCTAGGTGGTTGCTCCAAAACATTCTTCTCATTTGGCTTCTCTCAAATTAATTTCTGGCAAGGGGAAGAAATTTTCTCAGAACAACGCTTTGTTTCCGGCTGGTCTATACTATGTTAAAAACAAAAAGTTAATTAAACAAAATAAAGGCTTGAAAATAATGGTATAAAGAAGGATTATTAAGAGTCAAGAAGAAAAGTCTTATTAATATTGTACCCGATTTATTTATTTGATTGAATTTTCTTTATTAAGCATCATATTTAATGCATCAAGGCTTTTATGGTTCACGTTGTATGATATAGGAGAATATGGAGCCTAAACAATTATTTATTTATTCAGAGACCCAAACTGGGCAAAATATGCATTTTGTTGTAGTTGCTGATATTTATATGGCAAGATGAAATTCTGATAGCTTGTAATGTAAATCAGTGAGATTTATATAACACTTTAGTCAAGTCACGCTTAGTATTGCAGTGCTTTATTCAATACAGATAAACAACTCTAAAAAAGGAGCTTCTTTCTTCGGACGAATCTTAAAGAAGATATTTTGGAGAATGTGGGTAAATAAACAGTTGCTGAAAAAAAATACAATGGAGGTCAATGGGGACCAGAAACTCTTACCCACATTCTTCGAAATATCATCTTTTGTGTTCAGCAGAAAAAATAAATCAAAGAATTTTAATTTTTAGGTGAAATATCCCTTAAAAGAGTCTAGCAACCCTACTAAGCAAGCCAGTGTTCATTTCAGTTTTATACAGTTCTCCAAAAGGCAGCAATGACATTTTGCAGCTTGTGTCAGTTCAGTGTTGATTCAGTTCGGGTCAATACCAGTGTTGATGTTGCAAGTTGTAAATCAGCTGTAAAGCAGCTCTACAAAAGACGGTAGTACCATCATCAAGCTTTATTCAGTTATTTATTTATTAAGTTTTGTTCTCATCTGATGGTGTCAGTCAGTGCGGTCATATTGATAAGAGCAGACTACTTACCTAAAATATATATAAATATAATTTGCCGCTATGTATCTCCCATTACATAATGCATTGTGATACAATGATGATTACTTGACGTGTGATTTGCCCAGTTGTTTTGAAATAAAAGGGAGCATTATTTGAACGTGCCAACACAATCTGTGGGCTTCTGGCTTAAATGTGGCTCAGCATGAAAGAGTGTGAGACAAACACACAATAAGTCAAACTTCTGAAGTGCCAGACGATCCCAGTCTGTTTAGGAACTTCGGTGTATAGTCTCGGTTTCAACTTTCTGTGCTTCTAGGTGAATCTGTATAGTGGCTTCCTTGCTGCTTTTGTGGCCTACATATAAAGTTTTCAAAACTTGCCAAAGGTGGATTAATTGATCTTTTTTCTCTCTCATACTTTTACTATTTGTTGTACCATTATCCCATTAGACAATATTAACCGCATTAAGTTTTAGATTAACTGCTTTAATATATGCTCTCATTTGGCACTTGGTTAATTAGACCAAAGTCGAGCTAATCTAGAAAAAATAGTTTGAAAGTTGCATTGAATTATGTAAATATCACAATACATAAGAAATCAGAGCAGTATTTGTCTTGCACAAATCAATTTGTATTTAAATTAGGATGACAGTCTCAGAAAATTGCCGGGGCTGTCCTTGTGAACGCAAACAGGTCCCGGGATCGATCCCAGGTTGGGGACCTAGTAACATCGCCGCGATCTGTCCCAGAACAAGCCCTGTGTGAACTAAAGCCAGAACCAATGCTGTAAAGGGTGTGTCGTAGTGATGACGCACGTTATCGTGCGACTCTTTTACCGGTTGTTTTAAAGGCAGATCAACGTTCGCGATGAAAGGATATGTGCAAACTGGAATGAAGCAGAGATCAGGGAGCTCTTCACTATCTGCACTGAAGCTGAGATCATTCGCCAGCTTAGTGGAACAGTACGTGTCACATTAAAATGTCACATCGTTATGTCACGTCTTTATGGGATGTGTGTAAACGCACACTCTGATTCCGGAAAATCACTGGCAGTGTGAATTAACCAAAATCAAATTATCCTGTAATAAATCTGTGCATTTTCCCGAATATCTATGTGAAAGGCGTTTCAGTTTAACACACAAATTTACACACATAATGAATAAAACACCCTGATTTATTTAACTGAACTGAAATATAGTTATAATTAGATAAAGTAAAGGCTTAGTTCACACAAAAATAATTCTGGAATCATGTACTCACTCTCATGTCATACCAAACCCATAAGAACACAAATTAAGACATTTTTAATAAAATGTATATATATAAAATATTATTACTATTATTTATTTTTTATTTATTTTTTTTTCAAAAAGTTCAGACATTGTGGTAATCATTTATATCAGTCGAGCATTTGATTCCAAGTCTTCCAAGATCACTTTATATTTGTGCTGTCAGTCAATTAAAAATAAATAATATAAAATAATTCTTTTAAAATCTGAAATCGCAATTAATCCCACCTAACATTAAATTTTTTAAATAGACATTTATATTGCAATAATTTTGCATTCTATCTTAAAATTAATTTAGAAACAACATACAGTATTTTTTTTATATTTGTTTAATGGGTTCTTCTTACTGAAGACGAGCATCACTGATACCAATACTACTGATGTCTCTAGGAAATTCTTCTAATCCTAATATTTAGCCATTGACTAGCCATTAAACACTACAGTATAACTGAGAGCTATCAATTTGAACATTTAATAGACTTTAAAAATAACATCTTTCAAAACAACTATTACTAAAAACCCATTATAATAAATGTCATATTTAGCTACTTGTGCGCGCTTCAGCAAGTAGGAAATATACAGAAATTAAAGTTATCGAACACAAAATTCTACATTAAATATAGATGAATCCTAAAAGCTACAAAAGTTATTGATTTCCGTTTTTTTTTACTCCTGTTGTTCCATCAGCTGGTTATTAGGTTATTTTGGCTGCTTTTTAGAGCTGCCGCTGTTGAACATGACGTGGATCTGACACATCATATTTTCTTACAACTCTTTTGCTTTCTGGCATGCTTCAGGTCAAGTCTCTATTAATGAGCTGACGAGTTGAATCGGGTGTGTTGGAGGAGGGAGACGGTGCTGGGCCACTGCTTTTCTGAGACATGTTCTTAAATCTGACTCATATATAACAAATACTTACACGCACAGATTTAAGGCAGCTTTAATTGCCTTTTTGGTAACTTCAGGATTTCACTGACAACATAACTACGACATTGCATGGTCATTGTTTCATTTGCACTTTAATATGATACAATGCTTTAATATAGTACAGCGTGTCACTGCATTTATGCATGCAATTGAAGAGCATGTGCTACAAGCACAGTATAATGGCTGACAGGACAGGAAAATTAGTTTTTACTGGCATATGGTCTGACAGCATCTCATCTGACCACAGTTCACTGTTGTGCACTGTTGAGGGAGACACTAAGTTAATATGGTGCATATGCAAAACAGAGATTTTGTCATGTGTCACCACTAAACTAGAAAAGCAGCTTGTTACTGAGAGGTATTTTGAAAACAGCTGACCTACTGTCATGCGAGTTAGCAATGTTGCTACATTTTTCTTACACCTCAACACAGTCTTCACTCAGCCTTAAATTTGTCAATGGTTTCCATTTTGAAAGCCATTGTGGATAGATAGACAGATCTACTGTTTTCTAAGAATAACGGTTTTCTGTTAATGTATTTTAGAATTGAATTTATTCCTGTGACGGCAAAGTTGAATTTTCAACAGCCATTACTCATTACATGGCTTTTCCTTCAGGAGCATCAGTGAACATTTGAACCTTTTGTAATAGTTGCGTATGAGTCCCTCAGTTGTCCTCAAAGTGAAAAGATGGATCTCAAAATCACAGTTATTCAATTAAACTCAAGTTTATTTGTATAGAACTTTTTACGATACAAATCATTGCGAAGCAACTTTATAGAAAATTAAGTTTCTACAATATTTAGTAATTGCTTATAAGTGGTGATCAGTTTATGTGCAACTTACAGGAATTTTCAGAAAAATGAATACGAGACATAGTCAACCAGAATATGAACACTATTAACAACAATTATAATGTGATTGAGTAAGTAACAATATTTGTTAGTTCTGTATGTTGTTTCAGGGTTAGCATCATCTGGGGTCCTCTGAGGGGTCAGCATCATCTCTTCTCAGGTGTTCTGGATCCAGACTGGAGCTTGTGTAAATCCTAGTTACATCCGGTGGCAAAACAGAGAAACAAATAGACACACCATTAGCATAGCTGCTTTTCCAACAAAGTAAAATTAATTAGTTTAACCCAAGCTAAAGAATAATAATGCGCATTTGATCAGATACAACTGCAGCCACAAATTATGAGATGCATTATTCGAATGCTTGGTGAAAGAGATCTGTTTGTTTGTCTGAACCCCGAACATTATCAGGAAGTCTATTCCTGATTTTGGGAGCCAAATGTAAAAAAGCTATACCTCCTTTAGTGGACTTTGCTATCCTAGGAACTACCAAAAGTCCAGCGTTTTGTGACCTTAGGGAGCGTGATGGATTGTAGCGTGGTAGAAGGCTAGTTAGGTACGCAGGAGCTAAACCATTTAGGGCCTTATAGGTAAGTAATGATAATTTGTAACTGATACGGAACTTAATAGTAGCCAGTGCAGAGACTGTAAAATTGGGGTAATATGATCATATTTTCTTGACCTGGTAAGGACTCTAGCTGCTGCATTTTGGACTACCTGTAGCTTGTTTATTGAAGAAGCAGGACAACCACCTAGAAGTGCATTACAATAGTCCAGTCTAGAGGTCATGCAGCTTTTCTGCATCAGAAACAGGTAACATGTTTCGTAGCTTGGCAATGTTTCTAAGATGGAAGAATGCAGTTTTTGTAACATGGGAAATATGATTTTCAAAAGACAAGTTGCTGTCTAATATAACACCCAGATTTTTGACTGTAGAGCAAGTAACAGTACATCTGTCTAGTTGCAAATTGTAATCTACAAGATTGTTTACTTTTTTTTGGTCCAATAATTATTAATTGATTATTTAATAATTAATTATTTAATTGGAGAAAATAATTGGTCATCCAATCTTTTACATTTTTAACACACTCTGTTAGCTTAGATAATTTAGAAGTTTCATCTGGTCTCGTTGAGATATATAGCTGAGTATCATCAGCATAACAGTGGTATGCTGTTGGAAACTAATCCTGTATTTTTGAATAATATTATCAAGGGGCAACATGTATATTGAAAATAGAAGTGGACCTAGGACGGATCCTTGTGGCACTCCATATATTTAATTGGTGATAAATGAGATGATTCCCCATTTAAATAAACTAAATGGTAGCGATCGAACAGGTAGGATCAAAACCTTCTTAGAGCCTGCCCTTGAATACCTGTATAGTTTTGTAATCGATCTATGAGTATGTCATGATCTATGGTGTCGAACGCAGCACTAAGATCAAGTAAAACAAGCCATGAGATGCAGCCTTGATCTGATGCAAAAAACAGGTCATTTGTAATTTTAACAAGTGCAGTTTCTGTGCTATGGTGGGGCCTGAAACCTGACTGAAATTGTTCATACAGATCTTTTTTTTTTGCATGAAGGAGCTCAGTTGAGCAGACACAACTTTTTCTAAAATTTTAGACATAAATGGAAGATTTGAAGTTATTAGAGTTATTGTTGGAAAGGGTTCATATACACAAAGAATTTGTGGTATTGTGGTAGCAGGCAGTTTAACTGTTTGGGACAAACAAGGAAAAAAAAAAAAAAAAACGCCTGTGGATCATCCAGGTAATAACACAGTATTAAGTATCAAGCATATGTAAACGTTTGAACAGGGTCATTCTTATAAATTAAACTATTATTTTCTCTATGTAGATGTCTTTTATGTGAAATGTCTTATTTAGGTCGGTAGCATGCATTTTGTATGATCCCTTTTATTTTGGTAAAATAATTTACATTTTGCAGAAACCACAAGGTGTATATAACATTTTGACCACAGCTGTTTGTTTTTGTGTTCAGCATGTTTTATGGTCTTGTGATTTTCATGATGTCTATTATTACTTTCATCACATATATTTTTTTTATATCAAAGATGGCAGGTAGATTTGTAGGAGTATGAGTTATTATGGAAAAATGACAAATGGCTTTCCTGATTTCTCAGTCTGCCAGTGTGAGGAGTAGGATTCACTGAGAGCTCTTAGAAAGATGAAGAGTCTGTCCTGTGCTGTTCATCAGAGGGGCTTTCACTGACCCTCATTCACTCAGATGAAGCATCTCATCTGTGAGACGCCATCGAGATGACATTGTAATGGGCTCTTTCACGCTGAAGTGCAGAGAGCTGCTAATTCTAAAAACAGACACATCAAATCAGTGGCAAAGTACTTGAGTTTCGTATGGGTTACAATTCGTCCTATTTTCAGTGACTTGATAGGTTTCATGCTGCTTCTGGTTGACATCGTATGAGAGTGTCATCTGTGAGCCTGTTTCCTAAGGTACATTTTATCTTCTTCCCATACAGATGAGTGCGGTTGGCAGCTCCTGTTGGGGTTCTTCGGAAGGACAGATCCTGCTTCACGTGCTGCAGAAACTGACACTGCCTACTGGGTGAGTTAATCGACAGGCTTCTCATCCAGCAGCACATGGGCCCCGAGTCGAGTCTCTTTAGTGTGGCCCTCATCTTTGATCCTTTCATGTCGGAGCTTCCTTGAGCTCAGGCCTCACCCACAGATTGATACAGGCCTATTGTGGCTGTCTGTGGGGGCAAGACCCCCCTCCCCTTCCCTCCCCTCTGCTGAAATGTGAAGAATCCCTTTGAAGTTGCCCAGCCAAGGTTCAGAGGCAAAGCTTCAGCAATATTGGGTTTTTGGCAAAGCAGAGATGAATTATTGTAAACAATGCAACTGAATGATGACATCACCAAAATGTTTTCCACTCTAGGAGGCCGTTTGAATAAAGTTAAATACTTGAACTTAAAAGAGTATTTTACGTACAATTTAAGGTAAACTCAATCAACAGTGTTGGTAACTACAAAAAAAATATATAATTATAGCACTTTTCAAAACATACATTCAAAAATCAGGCAGCTGATTTCTGCTAAATAGTATACAGGGTCACACTTTATTTTAAGGTCCAGTTTTCACTTAACTAACTATGACTTTTGCCTCAATAAACTCCTATTTTGCTGCTTATTAATAGTTATTATGGTAGTTGTTAAGTTTAGGTAAGGGGTAGGGGATTAGGGATGTAGAATATGGTCATGCAGAATATGTGCTTAATATGCAAGCTAATAAGCAACTAGTTAATAGTTACTAGTTAGAGAACTGGTCCCTGTACTAAATTGTTACCGTATACAGTACATCGCTTCATGTGAGTGCACTCTATACAGCTTAATCTGGGTAAAGCCCAAAGTACAGTTTAGTTTTGATGCAAACATTTTGTGAATGCATACAGCCGAACGCATGTCTATGCCATTTCTCTTCTTAAGTTGACCCAAAAAAAAAAAAAAAAGCGCCATTTCACACTTAGGGTTCACACTGATTTTGCGCTGGCAAAGGTATATGTTACAATGAGTTACTGTAAGACACATTGATGGTCTTGTGCTCAATTCATTAGTGCATGTTATTCTTTAAAATGTTTCATCTGCTCAACAACATTTAGCAAACTCACATTCAGATTTGGCTCCCTTTCTAATATAGAACATGATCTATGATTACGGATTTCTGAACATTGTATTAGTAAAATAGTTACAATTGGATTTCATGTTAACTTGTAGAACAATACATCAATCGACAATGTTAAGAACTGTAATGCAGCATTAGTTTCAGCAGAACTCTGTCCGAAAAGTATATGCTATATGGTACATCGAACAGACAAACACTGAGGAATACACCTCAGAAAAATAGCTAAATTGATTTTTAAATCATTTATGCTCCGTAGTGGCACTTAGGTCCAGGTTACCTCTACAGTTTTAATTTGGAGAAATATTGAAAGTTTTTTAATTAGTAATTAATTTAGGGTGAAATTCAGTGTCTGCATTAATAATTTGTGGACAGTGCTGTTATCGTATTTTAGCAGGTCTGTGCTTGGCACTGCTCTCTAATTACCATATTCATGAAGTAAACAACCACTGTGAATAACTTTTGACTATAAGCTAATGCACTTCATACTTAATGCATTTAAATAATCCACTTCAGTTCTGGTATAAAAACACTCATAAATGGGTTAAAAGTATCGATTCCAGTTGCATAAGCTGATGTACTTTTTCAGCTCACACTAGAAGACTGGAGATTTTTGCCTTGTGCCTCAGAACACATTCTCAGAGTAACAGCAAAGGGTTTTTATATATATAAATATATATATATATATATATGATATAAATCGATATATAGCTGCCCACTGCTCCGGGCGTGTGTTCATGGTGTGTGCACTTGGATGGGTTAAATGCAGAGCACCAATTCTGAGTATGGGTAACCATACTTGGCAAATGTCACGACTTTACATTTTTTTTTTTTATGCTGTCGTTCATCAGGACAATGTACACACCTGACAGACCAAAATCATTTGCGGCGTCTCACAAGTGTGCACACCAGATAAGTCACTTGTGACTGACAGGGGCTTCTGGTTGCCAACTTAAGGCAGTGAGTTTGAGACTTGCTTTGAGAACTTGCAATAACTGAATGGATGTTTCAAACGTACATTAAAATTTGGACTACTGAATTAATGAAATTAATTTGATTTCTTGTTTTGTAATAGAAAAACATGTAGAATCTTCAAACCACTTTATCTCTGTTCCAGGTCCCAATCAGACATGGCAGTGGAATCACTAGCTGCAGAGATTCTGAAGGGCATTGGGTCCCAGGCAGAACTGAGACCCACATAACAGTCTCACATCTGCTATTTAATGTGTATATATATTCATACTTTTCATTTGGATGTTATGACTTTTACAAAATGTCATTTATGAGACTGTTAAACTCTTGTGATAGTGGTTGTAAAATATACTGTATTTCTAGAATGATTGTACCACTTAGAAACCTTAAAATCACTTTGTTCACATTTAGTGTATTTCAAAAATAAAAATGTCCACAATTGGATAAATTTAAAGTCCATTTTATTGTTTAGCCAGGTCATTACCAAGTCTCCAACCAACAATTACAGGCTACAATAATTAGGGGTTCATTTCAAAACCTTTCTAAAGCTACTATCAAAAATAAAATAAAAATAATAGATCCAAGACGGAAAATTGGCCCCAACTGATTGCAAACCCTTTGGAACATTTGTGATTTCTTTAAAGCAAGAGAGCTGATATTTGGACTTCTCCAATTCTTGGTTTTTACAAAAGCTACACAATTTTACATTTGATAAGAATACAATTCAACTGATTAATTAGTGTTCTACACCATAAACTCGATAAAATCTTGATGGATCATTACCACTATAACTCAACACTATGAGAGAGAGAGACAGTCGAAAGAAATACAAAGTTCTGCAAAATAAAAGACGAGTATCATAAAGCAAGCTAGATAAATACCATTACAGACTGAAATATCCTTTGAAAAATAAAAAGTAATAAAAAGTACAGGCAAGGCTAAGGTTGAAAATAACATCTTAGGATTTGCTTCTTGGGCTTTCTTCTGTCAATCACACCAAATTCTGACCGACCAAGACCAGAACAAAAGTTTTACTTCCATGTGTTCCCATAGGAAACTCAGCTTGTATTAGTGTGTCAGGCACTTTCAGAGAAACTAGCCCACTCTCTTGAGCCCGCTCAGCAACTCTACAGGCCAAAATCACAATGCAGGATCATTCAGATCAGACGATACAGCTGCAGCAGAGAGAAAAGAGGAGACAAACAGGTTAGAATCCGATTAAAGAGGAAAAACACAAACACATACAGGACTGTAATGAATTCATATGCAGCTCAAGATTAGTTCGGCTTCTGGCGTGCTTTACTCCAGCCCTTCAAATCTCCTACACACAGTGCAGTCAGCACAGATCAAACAATTGTCCATTCGCATCGAGTGAGTGTTTGGGCGTCTTGGTGCCTCACCTAAAAAGTCATTGTATTTACAGATCAGTATCAAACCAGGCCAGCTGATTGCTGTCGCCCGGCGGGAGGCCGTCGATCAGGTCTTGGGCGTGGCCGAGGTCAGGCAGGCCGTCTACAGGGTAATCTGGGCCGGGGTGGTGCCCACCCATCTCGTGCTCCATCATGGGATCCATGCCCATGGCATCCTGCCCGTAACCTCCAGAGTGGAAGGAGCGATAGCTTGGGTCTGTAGGATGAGGGGAGTGGATGGAAAGTGGAGGGAGCGCACACACACACGTATCTTAGAGGATGCATATTAAACGGGCAGCTCACAATAGCACAACTTTAGACACACAAGACCAGAGAGAGAACAAGAGGCATGTGACAGAACCTGACATTCTCTAGGAATATGGTGCTCCGTTAAGAGCTTTCATGTTTTTTTTGGATGGATTAGTTATTTAAAATAAAATTAACCTAGAATGGTGATATTCAAGTCACGGTAAATGTTCTATGTAATACCTCTTTAATGAGGAGATAGATAGATAGATAGATAGATAGATAGATAGATAGATAGATAGATAGATAGATAGATAGATAGATAATATTAAAGCTAATTGTATTGCATAAATGCAAATGTGAATTTAGTTAAATTTAGTAATTATAATTAATTCAGAATTATTTATACCTTTAGTCTGAGCGTTAAGCACCTTTTACTGACCATTTGTTGAAATCAGGACTCGTGCCGTTCCAAACTGACTTGACTTTCTTCCATAAACCACTAAATATCTTAAGCAGAACTACAGTCGTGGCCAAAAGTTTTGAGAATTACATAAATATTGGAAAAGTTGCTGCTTAAGTTTTTATAATAGCAATTTGCATATACTCCAGAATGTTATGAAGAGTGATCAGATAAATTGCATAGTCCTTCTTTGCCATGAAAATGAACTTAATCCCAAAAAAACCTTTCCACTGCATTTCATTGCTGTCATTAAAGGACCTGCTGAGATCATTTCAGTAATCGTCTTGTTAACTCAGGTGAGAATGTTGACGAGCACAAGGCTGGAGATCTGATGATCTTATGTCAGGCTGATTGGGTTAGAATGACAGACTTGACATGTTAAAAGGAGGATGATGCTTGAAATCATTGTTCTTCCATTGTTAACCATGGTGAACTGCAAAGAAACGCGTGCAGCCATCATTGCGTTGCATAAAAATGGCTTCACAGGCAAGGATATTGTGGCTACTAAGATTGCACCTAAATCAACAATTTATAGGATCATCAAGAACTTTGAAGAGGGAAAGAGGTTCAATTCTTGTAAAGAAGGCTTCAGGGCGTCCAAGAAAGTCCAGCAAGCGCCAGGATCGTCTCCTAAAGAGGATTCAGCTGCGGGATCGGAGTGCCACCAGTGCAGAGCTTGCTCAGGAATGGCAGCAGGCAGGTGTGAGCGCATCTGCACGCACAGTGAGGACAAGACTTTTGGTAGATGGCCTGGTGTCAAGAAGGGCAGCAAAGAAGCCACTTCTCTCCAAAAAAAACATCAGGGACAGATTGATCTTCTGCAGAAAGTATAGTGAATGGACTGCTGAGGACTGGGGCAAAGTCATATTCTCCGATGAAGCCCCTTTCCGATTGTTTGGGGCATCTGGAAAAAGGCTTGTCTGAAGAAGAAAAGGTGAGCGCTACCATCAGTCCTGTGTCATGCCAACATTAAAGCCTCCTGACACCATTCATGTGTGGGGTTGCTTCTCATCCAAGGGAGTGGGCTCACTCACAATTCTGCCCAAAAACACAGCCATGAATAAAGAATGGTACCAAAACACCCTCCAACAGCAACTTCTTCCAACAATCCAACAACAGTTTGGTGAAGAACAATGCATTTTCCAGCACGATGGAGCACCATGCCATTAGGCAAAAGTGATAACTAAGTGGCTCGGGGACCAGAATGTTGAAATTTTGGGTCCATGGCCTGGAAACTCCCCAGATCTTAATCCCATTGAGAATTTGTGGTCAATCCTCAAGAGGCAGGTGGACAAACAAAAACCCACTAATTCTGACAAACTCCAAGAAGTGATTATAAAAGAATGGGTTGCTATCAGTCAGGATTTGGCACAGAAGTTGATTGAGAGCATGCCCAGTCAAATGCAGAGATCCTGAAAAAGAAGGGCCAACACTGCAAATACTGACTCTTTGCATAAATGTCATGTAATTGTCAATAAAAGCCTTTGAAACGTATGAAGTGCTAGTAATTATATTTCAGTACATCAAAATAACAACTCAAACAAAGATCTAAAAGCAGTTTAGCAGCAAACTTTTTGAAAACTAATATTTATGTAATTCTCAAAACTTTTGGCCACAACTGTATATGAATCAGTGACGTCACCATTCACTTTCTTTGCACAGAAAAGGAAACTGGATGCTGTCAGATCTAACATTATGCATAACATCTCATTTCTTGAGAAAGTCTCAGAATTTTGGAACAAAAGGGAAGTATGAACAACAATTTCTGTTTTTTTTTGTCCACTAATCTTTAAGAGTTCCAGGACTTATTTAGTGTCCTGTCTTCATGGAACATGCCAGGTGTGTTCGTCTCTAGGTTTGGAGGGTGAAGGCTGATGAAGCAGTGGATTAGTGAGTATTCACACCCAGATGCTGAGAGCGGATCTCATTTCTGAGAATTAACTTACCGTCTTGTCTGTAGCCCAGAGGGTCTCCCTGCACACTGATGTCCAGCCCTAGATCTCCAGTCTGCAAAGACATGGAAGAAAAAGTTGCATAAGAGAAACTCGCTTCAACCTCAAATTCAGTGTATATCAGGACTGAATCAGTTATACTAATGCTTTCAAAGTGCTTGAGGCTCATAAAAACAATAATACTTTGTTCGAATCACCTGCCCAGTAAATTCACAAATAACACCCACATCTGCCATAACCGATTCTGTAATGCGCTGGGAATTTATAGGCTTAATCTACAACAGGGCTCTGTGCCAGCGTTGATTGCAGGATTTAGCAGAGATGAGCCCCCTTACCTCGTTCCAGGTCATGGGCTCAGTTCTGAACAGAGAGCTGGTGAGCTCCACAGACAGTCGTTTCTTGTAGTCCTGGGGCTTATCCTCAGACATGCGGAACAGAACTGCAGCAGCGTACGTGGCTGTGGGTGAGAGATAGCAACGTTAGTGTGACCGAGAAAACATTCGAGCCAGCCCTGCTCACCCCAGCGGAAATCATTGCATAGCTAGGAAAACAAATCTGCATAGTGTTTTTATTCATGCTTGTTCCTCTGTGTTTATTCAGTGGAAGTTTAACTTGTTTCTTCAAACTTTGTAGTGACATCGGTAGTCAGTGAGATTGTGTTGCCATTATATTTAACTGATGTCTTTCTGCATTATTGTGTGGCAGCTATGCTTGCACACGTGTTGCTTATTAAAACGGGGCGCACACTCACCTACACCCTCGTTTCTGGAGTGGAGGAGCTCTGTGAGAGGAGCGGTGGCTCCTTCTGCCTCAATGGCCTCAGCTGCCTCCTTATCCTGAGCCAGCTCACACAGTACACCTGCAGCTACACGCTGGATGTTCTCGATCGGAGAATACAGCAACTGCAGAGGAAGACAGAGATACGTCAGACAGACTTACAATGGGTCGAAGTTCAGCAGATGTGAATATACTACCAGCTAAATGAAAGGAAACCAGGGTCACCCACACTTTAACTTACTCAATTCACAAAAAACAGACAATGTAACCGTGATAGATAAGACTTCAGAATGATAGGCTGAACGAACAAGAATGTGAACAATCTAAAGATAAATAGAATACAACAGCGAAAAAAAAAATGACAATGAAAAGCAGAGCGGCAGAAATATCGTAACAAACAATAGAAAAAACAAACAAGCTAACAAGTGAAACAGACAGAATGAATAAGACCGAATGAAGGATAGATAACTGGAACAATAGAACAAAGAATGCTCAATAAATATGATCAATAGAATAGAAGGAATGATAGGTAGATCAATAGAACAAACCAAGCAAACAAATGGACAGACAGAATGAACAATATACAGAACAATGATAGAACTAATGTTAGAATGAATGAAAAAGCTCTTCAGCCAGATAAATCGACAGACGGATGGACAAATAGAAAAAACTAGAAAGAAATGACAGATAGTGCGAGCTCTCAGCGACTGACCTGAACAAACAGTGGAATAGTGTTGAGTCCTCTGATGACGATTCTGTTGTGAATATCTCTAGCTAGAATGTGCAGAGCTCCAGTGCAGCCCTCCACGATCTCCTCCATACGCACACCCTCCTGAACACAACACACCAACACCTCATTCACATCCATTCTGCAAGAAAATCACTGAATACCCTTGCTAATACAGAAGCAGATTACAGCATAAATTGGGCATTAAGTTTTCATTTCAGAATGATGACATTTCAGAATTCAGCTGCCTTAAAAGCCGGCCGCTCACGTGACCATGACTCACCACAAACTGCTGCTGCGTTCCACCCATGGAGGTGCGTCTCTGAGTGTCCTGATGGGCCCTGACCAGAAGCTGCACCAGGCGGGGAATGGCACCCTGCTCTCTGAGTGGGGCATGGTTGGCGGGGCACAGTGCCAGGTTACGGATAAGCCCAACGGTGGCCTGGGAGAGGATAGAGTGATAAAATAAACCTTTAAGAAAAAAAATCCTTTCCTTGATGCACAATGAAAGCCACTAAAAGACACAAATGATGATCTCATATCACTTCCATACCTTAATGAGAGGCCAATGTGACGGAGGGTGGAGCAATTTGACCACCACCGGCAGCCCATAGTGCAGCCTCACTGCATTCTGGGCCATCTCTGCTTCCTGATGTCTGGATGTGAGGTGACGGAGAGCACAGATAGCAGGCTCTGTGATGTCCTCTCTGTCTCCAGCACGAAGAACAGTGCGCACAAGGGCCTCGATGCCGCCCACTTGGCACACCATCATCTTGTTCTTGTAATTGTTGCAGGTGAGGTTGGACAGGATTCCAGCAGCACACGTCACCACGTTAATGTCGTCTGAACCGAGCAACTGAACCAAGGTGCCCAAGAGCCCCTCCATGCCCTCCTGTAAAACAGAAGGATCCAGAGTTGAGACGCGCTACTTTATTCAACCCAGAATTTGCATCCATGACAAACTCGATCCAGATTTTTTTTTTGTCCCGCACACGAGCAGCCACAACCATTCGTAACATTTTACTACACGTTACATGAGGTTGTAAGCCTACCATGAGTGGGTAAACTGTTAAATACACAAAATCATTCCAAAAATGCTTTGATAATTCAGGAATTCTGATGCCACAACAACAGCTGCGTGAAATGTAAATATAGCGCAGGCATTACAACCAAATGTAGCACCCGTTCATGCTCCATCGACCTTTTGTCACAATTTGATGTCCTGTGTGGGGTCAGAGCTGGCTACAGCCCCTAATCCCCGACACAGACAAAGGCAGGAATGACTGTTACCTGCACATCTACTTCTGCTAAAGACGTCTTCTCCATGGAAACAATGGGGAGACAGAAAGAGAGGGCTCATGTAGGAAGAACAGAAGACAGCGTAAAAGAGCTGAAGGAAAGAGACAAACGGATCAGTACCTGTTTGGTGGCAGCATCTGAGAGATTCCTCAAAGTCCACAAGCAGTTTTGTACCAGTCGCTGACTGGGATCCGTGAGGTGAAGGCCAAGTGCTTGCATGCCACCTGAAAACAAGACAAAGCCTCCATGTTCAAACCATCCTAAATCAGCCGCCACCTTCCATTGCATTATACTGGAGTAAACCGAAGACAAATGGACTCACCAGCCTCAACAATGGCAGGTTTGTTACTGGAGCACACAGACAGCACTTTGAGCACTCGACTGGTGGTCCACAACAGTTTCTCATATGTGTACGTCCTCATGATGTTGACCAGAGCCTGTGGGCCTCCACTGGCCAGAATGATAAGCTGAAAAGCAAATTACATATTTATTATCATATATACTTTAAATTATACATTTACCCAAGTTAACATTTTACAATCCATGCTGCACAGCTCAAACCAGTGTAACTTTGTTAATAAATTACCAAGGACATTGTGTAAATATAGTAGGGCTGCAACTAACGATTATTTTGATAATCGATTAATCTGTCGATTATTTTTACGATTAATCGATTAATCTGTTTATGTACTTATATTTTAGTTTTTCCCATTTTTCCCCCAAGTAAATTATTAATAAAGGGTCTTTATCATTCAGCATAGATTTTTAAGAGATTTTAACCATTTTGCATTGTCATATCCTCATCAAAAATATACCTGGAGTTGTTTTATTATGTGTCAGTAATCCTTTGTCGAACTCTTCTGCAATCGAAACACTGACCCATACTCTAGCAAATTTCACAAGTAGATTTCAAATAATGTTTTCACCATGGCAGTCCTTAGAGCTCCTAAAGTAGTTTAACATCCCAAACAAAGCTTAAGGAATCTTTCAGAACATATTTTCACGAAGAAGAAGGATGAAACAGAATAAGATTGCAGTGCGTTGTATTTTATTATTTACTGGGAAACAGCTTTATAGCTTATGCTGTGAAATTGTAAACAATCCTTCGAATAAAGTGCCAATGGCATGAAACCTGAATGGAACTCACAATTTAAAGTAAAATCCATCAGAAGGTTGTCCAGAAAAAAAAATTGGACACACAAAAAACTGCTGTGTGAAAAAGAGCAGTGCATTTCAAATATATTAAAACATTTACCTCTCTCATTCAGTCATAATTAGGCTGCAAGACTGAATTATAAACTGGTAAACGAAAAACTGATCACAGAACGTGTTTGTAAAGCTTCAAATGTTAACTGTTAAAATGACGACTCATTTGTTACGACTAAACATTTGCAAACAACATTGTACTGGAGAATCTGCACAAATTAAAGTCTTAGGGGCCGTTCACATATCGCGCCTAAAAACGCGTGGAAAACGCTAGGCGCACCGCTTTCTCCTTCTTTCCAAAGCGCTCGGGCAGAAGCGCGTCTGCCTTTGCCAAGCAACCATGACGTGCTCTCTCCATGAAGAGGCAGAAATTTCAGCAAAGGATAAATGGATTTGCATCTCTAAAAATCGCACCCGCGTTGCGCTTGCGGCTCTCTGAAAAGTTTAGATGTTTTTAACTCAATGCAGTGCGGACGCGCCTGGAAAAACGGGCGCGTCGCGACCGCGTCGCTTCCATTATGAGCGCGCATACCGCGCGCCTACATTGGAAATAACGAACTTGAGCATGAAAAAGACCCGATATGTGAACGGCCCCTTAAACAGTTCAGTAGTGCAGAGTTTACAGGTTACTCCTCTTTTTTGAAGGCTCAAAGTAAAGTACTTCCTCATCCCGCTGAACTTTTACTGTCTATGGCAGAGACGCTGTTCGGGAAGCACGTGACATAAAACGAGGCCAGCTATTGGCTATTCGCTACTTCTCCTGCTGTACTGGCTGAGTAAAACCTCCGGTGGCTCATTACTGCCACACTTTGGTCACCGCAGATTTGAAATATGCACGAAATGAGGCGCTTACGGCAAATAAAAGTTATTTAGCAACTAATCGATGACTAAATTAGTTGACAACTATTTTAATAATCGATTTTAATCTATTAAATCGATTAGTTGTTTCAGCTCTAAAATATAGTACTTTGTATATCACTTCAAGTAATTTTGTTGGGCTATATAATTAGCTATTAATATAATATTACAGCTTAGTGCAATTGTCGAAATCGGAATGACTGATTTAAATATGAGCTGCATGTTTCACATTTACGATCAAGCTCATGATCTGGTGTTTTCAGTTCAGTGTAAATGCTGCTGCTTCACACAAACTCCATCTCTGCATCTGTTCTGAGTTTGGGTAGTTTGTAACATTGTATGCGCTAACAATCTTCTCAAACTTGAACTGAAAAGCACTTAGAAATCAGCTGGTGTCAACAAAAGGAGCTTTGAGCTTTTTGTTTTTTTCTTCACCAGAACAAAAGCTGGATTGTTTAACATTTAAAAAAGAAATTAAGAAATATTTAATTATTATTATTACTAGTAAGTATGGTTATACATTGTAATTACTATTATAGCCAAATTTTGCAGTTCTGCAAATAAGCTCAGGAAACATGGAGCTTTATCTTTTTTATTCATAATAATTTTAAATATCAATTTTATATGAATAAACAGCCCTACAATAGTCAGACATCCAGTGCCAATGAAAACATCAAGATGCAAATTCCAAATATAGCAGTTATTTTGTTGCACTGTTAGATATGAGTGACAAGATTTTTGAAAATTAAAACAATTTGTAAACCAATGTTATTTTGGCCAATAACCCTGCTGTGATTTTTTGCTTCTTACTTTGCTCTCCTGATTGCCGTATGCCAGAATCTGAAGGCAGTCTGTCGTGATGGCGAGGAATTTGACGTTTGTTTTGTTTAATAAGGCTACCATTTTCTGCAGGCCTCCGGCCAAACGGACAGCCATCTTGGCTCCTTCCTGGTGCAGTAGGAGGTTGTGTAGAGTCGTAATGGCATAAAACAGCACGGAGTCCACTGGGGAACTGAAGAGACCACAGCAATATTAATTAGAGCCAAACTACAGATAAATGGGATTCAAGCTTAAGCACACAGAGCAGGTCAAAGAATGACTCAGCCTGCTAGTCCTCGAATTCCAACACAACACAACTTCCCTGATTCAAAAGATTCACAGGATATATATCCGCATGATCGTCTAGATTTGTCTGTTTAAAAATAGAGAGCTTGAAGGTGTACCAACCCAAGCATTTTGACGAGGGCAGGGATGCCTCCCGATTTGAAGATGGACAGCAGGCCTTCTCTGTGGTGGGAAAGATTGTGCAGGGTGCCAGAGGTGCAGCGGGCCGTTTCTACATCACTAGTGTTCTGCATGGTCCTCACAATGGCCGATACCATCTGTGGGGATCGCATGATGGCGTGACGAGAGGCCTCCTTCTTTGAGAGCTGGTGCACCATCACAGCTGCCTTATTTACCACCACCTGATTGAAAAAGTAAAAAGAAAATCGAGGCATTAGCTCACTCTGACAGTGTCCCAGCACTGGCTGTTCTTGACAATCCATCCGTTCTAACCTGATCCTCATCGTTCAGTAGTTTGGTGAGTTCTGGAATGGCACGGGTGGCCAGCTCTGCATCATCCTGGTAGTTAATGAGGTTGACCACGGCGTGTTTGAGCATCTGTGAGGGCTCGGCCAGGCGCTGGACATTGGTGGGGTGGGCAGAGTCGAAGTGTGTGGAAGGTATCTGCATGCCCTCATCTAGAGTCTCAGGAAACATGGCCGCCCGGACTCTCTGGGCTCTGGTCATGGCATATTGACCATCAATATCTACAGAGAAACCACAGTACTATATCAAGCAACGGTCTTATGCACAAATAATCAAATGACTATAAAGGTCTGTTATGTCTATTAATATAATACAGTGATTGTTAATCCCAGACAAAAGACAAGAAAGCTAGAACAATAAGCAATTGTCTCAGCATTGGGTCTTATGTGTGTGCAGTTTAAGGTTTAAATAAGTGAATTGTGCATTTTCGATTCCAGACTATTTTGACCACATTAAGAAGATGAAATCCTAATTTTCCATATTCTTTCCATGAATTCTTAAAACAGAAGAACAGAATCAGCACACATACCTGCTACCTGCTCCTGGTTGAAGGACTGGTTAAAGCCCTGCTCCCACTCATACAGCACCTGATTATCCACATCCTCATCCTCTGGGTTGCCCTTGCCACTCAGGGATGGGGCAGTGGTTGTGACCCCAGAGTGGATACCTGAGTCCAGGTAAGACTGTTGTTGCCAATGGCTGACTGCAGCCTTGCGATCCGGCTCCATGGCCATATCAAGCTCCATCAAGTCAGCTGAACATGAAACATTATAAAAAGAGATCATCAAATAGTATTTAAAACAAGATGTTAAATATTTTAGCTCTTCCAAAATTTCCACTTAGCAAATATATATTTTAATAAAGAAGCATGTAGAATAACTTACATTGTGTAGCCATGATTCTCTCACAGCCAAGCACAGCCTCCTAATCTGAGAGAAAAAAAAAAAGGTTATTTTTTACATTTGTGGTACCAACTTTCTCACACAGCACTCAAGTCTGTCTCTCTCACACACAAACAGATTCCACAAAGTCTAGCGTGCAGCACACACAAGCCCCAGTGTTCGAAACTGAAAGCTCTCTGTCTCCTAACCTGACTGCAGCTGGGATGAAAGAGTCCAGCAGGATGTGCCACATACACACAACCACTCATATTATCTGCAGATCCCTCATGTAGGGCCCCGAGAAATCAGTTTTATTTTTCCTAAATTCCGTTTTTATTTTTTTTCCAAATTCCATTTACATTTTCTCGACTCCTTTTTAATAGTTAAATTAAGCAAACTTTATTTTTTGTCAAACACAGGGGATTTACTATTAAAATGAAAACTTGACAAATGTTGTGTGATTATTCCTTAAGAAATAATATTTGTTTAATTTTAGTCGTAGTGTACATTCTACTGAAAAGTAGTAAGAGGTGCAATGTCTTCAAATCAAATCAGACTTTTATTTTGACGGATTGCATGAATACATTTACAGTTCTGTGTATGTGATATGATGCTAGTTTTGCTCAAATCAAACAGTCAGATGCTCATGGAGAGACTCCCAGAGCAGTTCTGGAGATGTTGTTCATGTTTTTATGTCCTCATCTAGTGAGACGGCAGACGCTGAAATCACCGCGAGCATCACACACACTTCACTATGTGTGTAGTAAACCCGCGTGTGCACGCCATTCATTAACACACTACAGAATTTGAGGAAAAATAAAACATTTAATAAGGCTTTTTTAAGAATAAATGAAGAAATTAAGTTGTTTTTATGCATTCAAATAATTAGACATGCTACAACAGAATTTGGTATCAATGAAACATATGGTGAAAGAAAATAAAATAATTGAGCCCTAAACATGTCATTTTTGTCAAACTTTTAATAAACTGACATTGTATAAGTTCCATGATTTTAATTAATTAGACATGCTTTTTGATAGTAAAATGTAATTTAACGATTAGAAAGGATTCTAGAAAAATTAACAGAATTTGGGGGAAAATTTCATAGGGGCCTATATTTAACACACAATTACAATAGTAGCCTATATGGTTTTTATGTTATTTTAATGAGATTTGTGGTGTTTTCTTAACAATAAAAAAAAGTTTTAATGAGAAACGCAAAGCTGGTAGCCTAGTATAAAAACTACAAATAGGTTATAAGAAAACATTTTTTATTGTTTTCTAGAAAGACACATTAAGTGGAAAAATGAATATTGGATCAATGTAATGTGGAGACCATAAGGAGTGGATAAAGATTTTCAGTTTCATGAAATGTTTAACAACCTAATGTTATATGTTCACCTATACAAAAGGGCCCCTTTTAGCTGGTATGTTTCATTTAATTTCATGTTCAACAGGTTTGTTTTTGTAAAATATAACATTAGAATTGTCATTTATTTTCAATCATTTAATTATAGCACCTAAAATATGTTGCATGTAAAAGTGTTTGTTTCAGCCAGTTAAAAGGTGGGTACATTGTAGGGATGGGCATTTTGGGAAATTTCTCATTTCGATCATCGATAGGTTTCAAAAACGATTAATCGATTAATAGGGGGTGGGGCTTATGTCGGGGGGAGGGGCATGGCCATAATGTATATAATGAAAAAAAAATCTGAAGATTGTTATGAAAATGAAAAAAATAAATAAATCTGACATGAAAATCTGTCTATGAAAACATGAACACATGATTAGGACAGGTTAGATTATGATTATGGTTAAGCAATGTTATTAATAAAGGAGCAAGAAATATCTGCCTGAGGTGAAGAGTATACCAATAAACGGAAGCTAATTCTATGACACATCCTATGATAAATCAGATAACTGAGATGCATATCAGACTTAACATTACAACTTGTATCAGCACAATAGGATGCTAAGTTATGCGTTAGACAGAGAGAGAGAGAGAGAGAGAGAGAGAGAGAGAGAGAGAGAGCGCACGCGCCAGCTCCCTCTGACGCGTTTTCATGACAGCGCGCTGAAAGATGGGCAAGGACAGATTTTACTATAGATTCCTATAAAGTTCTCATTATAAATGTATGGCAGATTTGTGCTATATTTTCATCTACGTTATTAAGTGTAATGGTTGTAATTAAGTTTTATTTTTAAGTTAAGTTTTATTTTCCATAAACCACCTGGGCGTTTTCGAAGCCATATGAATTGCATTATGCCCACAAATATGACGGAAAAAAAGCTCGGCTGCATTAACATCAATAATAAAATAATAACAATAATAATAGAAAAATAAAACATTTAAGAGCAATATCATTATCGGGCATTGCTTATATGAGCATGAAACGAATCGCTGATATGCAGCGATTGCAGCATAATTGTTCATGTTAATTAATCAGACGTAGACTAGCTCTTGCAACTTTTATCTGAAAAAAATGTGCCGATGCAGATGTGAACTTGACCGAAAGTGTAACTCGGATTGTGCTTTACAAACACGAAAGTACAATAAATTCACATTAGTGTCACTATCGTTATTTTTTTATGTATTCTAATATTTAATTAATATTTTGTATTCAATTTGCACTCTTATCAATCAAAATATTATTTAACAGCATGGAAATCACTGATTATTGCTAAATAATTGAATAAGATTTAAATATATATTTAAGATAAAAACTATGACAAACAAATAATTTTGTTCTCTACGAATATGTTTAATGTAATTAGGCTACAAATATATCCAGTGCATTTTTATTTTATAAAGACCATTTCATTATTTGTCTGTGATTTAAAAATTAACACACAAAGATACTTTTTCTTTTTTTGCTACTTTATTCAACTGCATTTTTTTAAACAAAACATTGTCTTCCAGTATAACTTTAGCAGCTGATCCAGGGGTGAAACGTAGTTTTTAAAAGATAAAGAAAAAAGTTCACCAAGTTTAACCAAACAACTATTATAAGGTATAAAACAGAGACCAAATAGCCTAGATATTTTAACTATGGCTAAAACTCAAAACTAAAATAATAATTATTTTTAAAAAATGGATATTATATTTACCACGACCGGTGAAAAATTCTAATGTTTTTTCAAAAAGATAAGGCAGTCTACGTGCTCAGATGAGAGCCGAGTGCGCAGCCTGTTCACATTTAGTGGAATAAATTCGCTCCGCTGGAACAGATGTTGCAGGAACAGCCAGATACCACTGGACAAGTAAACATTCTCTGTCCCTGAAACTAATGGGCAGCAAATATTTCACAACATTTTCAGCGAATAGCTTTGTCGTCTTCTCGGTTGTGCCTGCGTTGCATTTAGGTCTTACGGCAAGTGATGCAATGCTCTTCTGAGTTGCCGCTCTGTTATCGCCAGATATTTTATGTACACATTTTAGATGATAGCGCATTGTATTTGTTGTAGATTTGTGTGACAGCTTGGTGCTACACAGCTTACCCTGAACTGTATTTTCATTGTTCTTCTCAAAGGGAAGCCAGCCATCACTACGTGACTTTGAGGCCATGATTATCTGTCGTCTTATGTCTTTTGAGGCATCAAGTGGGAAGCTAACCAATCAGAGATCAGGGCGCCGCCCAACGTGCTGCCATAACCAATCAAAAAAAAAATAATAATAATAATTTCGATCATCGTTTACGTGATCGATCATCGCTGTCGCGGTCGAGTACTCGATCACTGTTGGACATCCCTAGTACATTGTGTGCACATGATCAGGATGGGACCACCTCGGTTTCCTTTTGAGCCAGGAAAAACTGATATATCAGGCCTCACAAAATGATGTATTCCTCGGGGGGATTTTATTTTTTGCTTCTGCATTTTATAAAGTCACTCCATCACAAGCATGACAATAAAGCTTGAACTATTAGTGTCACTCCAAACATCCAACCTCAATCTCCTCCTCCAAGCCATGAGGGTTCTTAACACATTGTCTCAGTCGAGGGGGCCCTGGTCTTCTTTCCTTTTGTGAGGCCTTCTCAAAAATTACCATGACAGAAGCCTCAAGCCCACCTCCTTTATTCAGACGTACAACATCCTTCTCCAAGTCAGCAGGAAGAATGCAACCCCTCTCCAAGACGTCCAACATTTACATGTAGCCTTGAGACCAAAACTGGCTGCCCATGTCTCACTATTGTGTTGGTTAGCAAAACATACTGTTCCTCTCAGTCAAACAGCTCTTACAAAACAGAAACATAGTGCAACATGTTGAAAGGTCACTTAGTAGAACGTTTCGGCTAGCCATTGTCAACATTTTGCTGTTCCTGCTCTGGAGCGGTTACGCCTGTTTCACACATACTCCATCTGCAGTGCGAATGCAGTCCGTGTGTGTTACATATGTGGTGCAGAAGCAGCACGAACTCATTGTGCTTTCACACAGGAATCATTTGCAGTCTGCTACTGATCCGCAGCTGTTAAGTCCACAAACACAACATTTGTTTATTATTTTGATTATTTTAAATCATGTAAAAAAAAAATTTTTTCAGCATTGTGACTTAGAACAGTAAAACATTTTCGTAATCATTGTTTAAATTCCATAAATATAAACATTTTGACTTGAAAGCATTTGACTTCTAGGTTTGTATAATAAGCTGCTCAAGCAAGCGGCAAAACATTTAAACAACAATTAGCCTACCTTTCTTGTTAGGATATTGCAAATATTTAAAATTAAAACACCACTGACAGAAACGGTCGACTCTCGTGCCTTCTGCATTTAAATCTTTATATCAAGCAATCCCACGGGTCTTAATGAACTTTGTTTTTCTGCTTCCATAAAAGTGCATACCGTAATTCCTCAAGTAAAAACCGGTAGTCAAATAAACGCCGGGCCTCTTATAGTGGCCGGGGGCGTGGTCAACACGGACAAATAAAGGTCAGTCTTAAATAAAGGCCGGGGGAAAATTTGTGCAGCAGAGCCAGATAACGAACGTACACGCCCACCGCCGTCATTTTTACTGCAAACAATGCGCTGTCACTTTAATTCAGCACCTGCAGCACAGCAAAAATAGACTCTGTACTTAAACAATCGCTGCACTGCTGCAGACGCACCACTCCAGAACGCACTGACGGACCACAACCGCGTGCAGTGTGAACGCTGGAATCCATTAACATGGATGCGTAAAAAAATTTGCAACGCATACACACTGTAGACGGAGTATGTGTGAAACAGGTGTTAGTCCATGTTGAACAGCACCACAGGAGGTTTAGCTTTATGACAGAGCAAGCTCCTGGCAATTATTCAAAGAAAAATAACTTTTCCAGTTCATTGGGCTCTCAGGCATTGCACTTTTGTCAGGATTTAGCTTTCGAAAGCAGCCTTTTCAAGTTCAGGAGCTGAGGTCAATTATGGAAAGACTAGACTAAAATACAGATGTGTGAGGTGTTGCACACCGTCTATTATGGACTAGGGATCAAATTTCCTGTTGCGATTAATTGCTCATGCTTTTATCACGATATACAGTATTATCACGATATTGGGATTTAGTTTAGGTCATAATAAAGTATAATAGATTAAATAACTTATAACAAAAATAACTGAACATTTAAATACAATAAAGCAATACAGAAAAATATATAAAAGTTAAGTTTTACACGGATTAAAGTGCAAAAGAACTATAAAGACCAATAAGACCATTAAAATAAGACCTCATTAGTTAACCATTAACAATCAAGTTTTAGTTCATGATAGCTCATTAAATACAGTTGCAACTTTAGATTTTAACGTGTTATTAAATATTGGAATACCCAAGATTAATGAATGTTCAGAAGAATTTTTTTTATTGGCAGTTTGTGTTAACTAATAAATTAACTAATGTTAACTAATGAAGGCCTAATGTAAAGTGTGAATTAACAATAAAGAATCAAAACACTTTCAAAGAATATCTAGGGCATGTTGTAGACCAGATCAGAACTTGCATTCATTTTACATGGCTTTCTAAACATGTGGTTCTCTTGAGCGAGACTCAAGTGCAACAGTAGATGTCCCTCTAGAAAACACACAAAATATTCATTCCGTGTGAACGGCTTGGTTTCAGTTTTGACGAAAACAAGATCTTCTTCACATTGATGTTCTCCCCCCCCCATTATTTGTAAATCAACAGCAGCAGCGCCGCATCTAGTAGCGTCAACTGGATAGGCTAACAAAAACAGAAAAATTCAATAAATCTTACAGTACATCGTCATCCCATCTTGTGCACCGATGATAAGGCTGACTCCTTAATGCAGTTGCGCCGCCTCTACTGCAGCAACTCCTGAAAAATGTTTTCATTCCATGTCACACCATCAAGCTCTTGCTAGATCCACTCCTCTGCCATCAACGAGAGGAATGTCTGTATTTTCTCGACAACGAAACAGCCACTTTTTGGGTGTTAAAAAAGGTCCGCTCATTCAAAACAGTTGTGTTCAATGCTTCGCGGGCTGTGCTGATTTAAATCTAGCGGTTCTGTTGTGTTTGCATCAAGAATGACTATTCTGTCCGGCCAATCCGTGATCAGTAGAGTTTACACGTCACGTTTTCGTAACAGTATGGTTCAAGGTGGTACTAAAAAAAAAATGTACCAGGTACTGTACCCAGTGGAAAAACCCCCAAAAGTTAAATGTACTAAACCGTACCATGTAGGGCTGGTGCGAATACCATTTTTTGAGCTTCGAAGCTTCGGTAGTAATCAACACCAAATATTCGAAGCTTCGGATGGCCTGAAAATATTCTTTTCTTTAATGAAGGCAGGAATCTCTGTGTGTTTGCATTTTCATTGTCAAGAATTGTTCATCCAATCGACTTCACACATGGTGTGTGTGTGTGTGTGTTGCTGTGGATCCAAGGGAGTGCAGTGTCGCATTTTGGTGCAATATGAACTAGCAACATGTTCAGAATTAATCAACTTTTAATGAACTACAGAACAGCGTGAGCCAGAAGTGGCACTTCAAGCCAGTCAGCACCAATACGGTTTCATTTTCCACTGTGGTGCTGATAACAAAGCTCTTTGGAATGCAATAAAAATGCGTCAGTCATTGCTTTGGTAACGCCAGTGTGATATAAACAGCTATATGGGCAATAGGGATGCGCGGTATATCGGTACTGCAAAAATACCGGTATATATTATATTTCAAACGGTACAATATCATAATTTTGCTCAATTCGGTATTTGATGCGCTGCAGTTTCGAAGTTCACCGGTAGGTGGCAGTGCGCTACTCAAACAGACGCGGGTCACTTGAAACCGGCAAAAAGCAGTGTTGGGCAGTAGCGTCGCTACAAGCAGCGAAGCTACTAGTTTAACTACATTCCTCAGTAGCGTGGTCGTAGCTTCGCTGCTTTCTTATTTACTTCAATAACAAAAAATAAAAGACAACTCTTGAGGTGAAAAAAGGTGACGATATGGTATATCAATAAGTGCAAATGTTTCCTCCACAGACCAAAAGGTCTCAGACATTTTTTTTTTTTCATTTTTATATTGAATGTAGCAAAGCTGTGTAATTGGCTGTTTGATAAAATGGCATTTTAGGGGGATGCCAGGTGTAAAAAAGATTATTCAAATCTCAAAATTAAAAATCGAATGCCAACCCACCGAACGAATATTCTAATAATCTAATAATCTGATCCAGCCCAAGTACCATGCAGTGGAAAAGTACCAAAAATGACACGGTCAGCTATTATGTTATATATATTTGCCAAAAACAAGAACAGTTCCTGTAGGAGGCAGCTGTCAGTATTGTGAATGCAGAGCATGGAAAGTGTGTTTGATGAAGGGATGTGCAAAACAGTGCTGCTGTGGCACTCTGGCTGGGGCTGCCAAAAGTTTGACAGCAGTTAACCAGTCGCTTGGTCTATGGTTCACAACATCTGGAGTCAGTTGTAGAGATAAACCCACCAAGCATAGAGGACTTAACCCCCTGCAGTATTACTGCTCTCTCTCGCACGCAACATGAGGTGCCAACTGAGCCTCACCCTCCAAGAAATCCCAGACACAAACTACATTCAAACTGTCCTCTCCTCACAGTCAGTCACGATGATACATGGAAATAAGGCCTAACAAACTACAGGTTAGTCTGGGTCATTGATGAGGTCATGCTGGATACATTTAGACAATCGGTTTTCCCTTCCAGAGCTCAATCGCCGAGTTATACAATCATCTGAATGGACAGTGTGAATACAATCATGAAGAGAAAACCTGCTGGGCGAGCTCTTCGAAATTTTACTCTTGCTGAACTCCACTAGTTTCTGTATTTCAGACATACTTGCTTGGGCATGAAAATACCCAACACTAATAACCACATGCATGCGTTTCTCACTGCCTGGCCTACTTGTACATCTGTAATCAATCTCAGTGTTTTGGTAGAAATTTTGTTAAGGTGGAATATGGGTGGAGTTTGCAAAAGAAAAGGTGACAGGGGTGGAGAATAATGTACAGTACGCATAGATCTCTAACAGAGAGGTTACTAGCAATGAGCAGCAAATAAGCACTCATTACTTAAAGCCAGAATTTGACTTGGAACCTCGCACACAAATCTGATACACATACATAGAATTTCAGACTCAGCGTTCTTAGGAAAAGCTAACGTCTGCATCACAAAACAATAGCCTGGACTAAACCCATCATTCATGTCATTAGTCACTTCAACCCTCCTAGCTGGAGTTCTATTAGATAGGTGCATTACCGCGGTGGTAATGGACAACTACCGCTTATATGCTTATAAACATGCGCTTAAAAGTGCATGTTTATTTTAACACTTCCATCAGTGAATGAATATGCAACCTGCTAAACACTAAAATAAATAGTGATGCACCGAAATGAAAATTCTGCGCCGAAACCGAAAATTTAGGATGTACTTGGCCGAAAACCGAAACTGAAGCCGAAAATGGCTTCTTTTAACCCTTAGGGGACTAAGCCCTTTTTGGTCCGTTTTCTCTATTTTTACATTTCGGCTTATAAACCATATGTAATGATGATGGACCACCATGTATTTGGTATCGATGGATTCAGAAGTCCCTAAGCTACCATAAGCATGCATGCAATATGTTTATAAAGGAAGTATGAGTGAAGAATTGTACAATAAACTAGAGAATTTCAAAAACGAAAATGAGATTTTTGTCATTTATTACTGAAAATCCTACCTCACACAACAAAAGTGAAAAGTTTTTGACCCAAAAATATATTTTTCAAACCCTTTGCTTGACAGAAATGGGTTAATGTTCAATCAAATGTGTAAAGAACAATTCAATAATTAAGTTTATTTACAAACAGTCCTAGGCGTTTTTTTTATTTTTGGGACTAAGCCCTTTTTGGTCTGTTTTCTCTATTTTTACATTTCGGCTTATAAACCATATGTAATGATGATGGACCACCATGTATTTGGTATCGATGGATTCAGAAGACCCTAAGCTACCATAAGCATGCATGCAATATGTTTATAAAGGAAGTATGAGTGAAAAATTGTACAATAAACTAGAGAATTTCAAAAACGAAAATGAGATTTTTTTTTTGTCATTTATTACTGAAAAACACACAATATAGAACAGTTTTTGAAAAAAAAAAATTTTCAAACTCTTTGCTTGACAGAAATGTGTTATTGTTTAATCAAATGTGTAAAGAACAATTAAATAATTAACTTTTTTTACAAACAGTCCTAGGCATGCCAGTGAGCAAAGCAAGGCCAGGAGGTCTTGTTGTACACTTTGCTTGCCTTGCAGTGCTCACAGTACTTTCTGACATCTGCAGGCTTGTGTGCAGGGTTTGCTGGGTCCAAGGGACAATGGGTAGGGGTGTGCGGCGAGTTGTCCTGTCTGCATCCTGCATCAGAGCAAATACACAATCAAACTGGAAGCTTTTTTTGTGTCAAAATTCAATGTAGAAAAAATAACTCCTATAAACTCATGTAACCCTATGAAACTCCACTGTACACTAAAAACACATTTCACCTCTCTTGACCTGAGCAGTTTACTTAGTTGAGTAAGTCAGTCTATTGAAACAAATTGCACACCACTCTTGAACTGAGTTTACAGGGAAAGAGTAGTATGGTACACTAAAACAAATATTTCATGCCTCAATCGCTATCTGACTAAAAATCCAAAACATATACATACTCAAGATGTATGATATAATAAATTATAATGATAAAGAGGTTATTTGAAGTTACATACCAGTCCTCAAATGGATCTTCCCCATCCTGGTAAAATACTTCGTCATCTGTGTAAAAGCTGTCTGCTCCAGATTTCCCCTCGTCACTTTCCAGTAATTGTTCCAGAGCTTGTTCTGCCCTAAATCTTTTACTGCTTGCAATTTTGATAAAACAATTCTGTAATAATGCTATATCTCTCTCGAATTTATCTCTTTGTGCTCGCTAATACTCCGATCGCTCTATGTAACACTCCGATCGCTTTCTGCTTTCTCCACCTCATGCTGATTCTCCGATCGGTTATTGATTACACCTGGCTGGAGGTCGTTTTACTATAGTCCAGCCCAGCTTTTACAAGGCTACAGCAGAGCTACAGAGTCCTCTGAATGGCTAGAATAAATCATGGTAACCTTCCTCTGATTGGGTTAGAAAAATATTCCTCCCAGCGGTTTTTACATTGGTTGTTGCGTGTTGAATCTGCCTAACATAATAGTTTTCATTGGCCTGTTTACGCAGTGGTATTGCGTGTTTAATATACAAACTGGATACCGCTGTTTTCAGTGGAATCTGAGGAAGACGGCAAAAAAAACCGCATCTCTCTAGCATTAATAGTTTTTGAGATAACTACACATTTGTAAAAGTATGCCATTTTGGGCGGTACCGCCCAATCCGTCCCCAGAGGGTTAAAAACGTATATATATATATTGCTTGGATTTAATGGATCTGAATTGAAAAATCACAATATAATAATCAAACTTTTATTAACAGTTACATAACAAAACATAAATTTTTTTTACAATAAATATAAATAATAATTATTCTTCAAGTTTTATGTTCCATCAAATAAAATAGTTTTTTAAAAAAATTGTGCAAAAAAATCCACAATTTTGGAGATTTTTGCAGAACAAATGTTACATATTGCAACTTTGGTGTCCTCTCGTATAGGGCTGTCCCTTTTGTGAAAAAAAATCCTGTTCGTTTTTTGAGACATAGGCAAAGTGTTCAATGAATCGTTAGTAAATTGCCTATATTTGGGCTAAGTGCCTGTTGTGACCAAGGGCATGCAGCTTAGATAGTGATTTCAGCACACAAGTTCGGTTTCAGAGATCTGCCTAATGTTTGTAGTAGTTCAAAAGATCTTAGTTGCTAGCTCCCAGGAACATCCCACACTACACATCTACTCCAAATGTGTCAATTGTGATGAGAGATCAAGCAGTTCAAACAGCAAGAGTCTGTGCAGCACACACCAAATACAGCTTGGTTCAGTGTATTCTGACTTCATATAGCTCACCCAGATCCAAAAACATACTGAAGCCACTCTGTACAACCGAAATGACTACCTCAGACGCATCCATTTAGAGCAGAACATATGGGTATCCCCTTGAACTTGGTAAAAAGATCATCTGTTTACCATCTTGACTGGAAAATATTGTTTTCATGGTAATTTTTTGCTAATGTTAGTGAATGTTTACATTAGAGTGCACGTCCTACTAAGCTGAAATTTATACTGGAAGCGGCTCAAAACTAGCGACCTCTCCCGGTTGGAGATAATTATTAGCATCATAAACTGAAACCAAGCTTTACGCGACTTGATTTTCAAACGTTTTGAAATTGATCATCCAAGTCTAATATGATCCAGCGGCCATACTATAAGACACCCCCAGATGCCCCAGACTATCCCAGATTTTGAGAGTTTGGGCATGAAGACTCAAAAGTGAACAGCGGGAGAACATGCGTGTTAGACCATAAATAAAGGAAAATTAGGTTTCATACACCAATCAGGAAAACAACAACAACAATTTTCTAAAAGTTCTTGATAATACCCACAACTGTCAAAACTGAATGTGTGGAGATGTTTGACAACTACTACAAGCATTTAATTAACTCTGATAGGTTCAAATTAATAGAGATGCAGGATCATGATTTTTCATGGCCGATTCCGATACCGATTTTTTTTTACAAGCAAACTGGCCGATTTCGATTTTATTTTAATTATCTTTAAGCAACAAACAAGAAAGAAGGAAAGTGTGCATAAACAAGATGTTTATTTGGTATTTAATAGAGCCCGACCGATATATCGGCTGGCCGATATTATCGGCCGATATAAGCTAATTGCATTTAAATCGGCATCGGCATTTATAACGGCCGATGAAACATGAGAAACAGAGTCTCATGCTTCACTCATGTTATGAGTGTTGCATAGTGTGCCAACCAGAGGGAGCTCTGCAGCTCCAGAGTTAACAACAGCGCCAGAAGTCCACTACAGAAGAAAGCGGTCAGCCAAGCCACGGAGATGTAACAAGTCAGACGGTGAGTCTGTCGTTCGTCATGTGAAATGATTGTAGATTTAGTTCATACCCTGTATATAAAAACTGTGTGGTAGTTCTAGCTAACGGTCCTATCATTATCACTTCTAAATATTCTGTAACATCACTTACAGCAGCTAATGCATTGCTGTATTAGATTAGCCACAAAGCTAATAGCATGTTTATCAGTGGAAGAGCGCGAACGTTAATAGGAGGTCAAACTATAACGTTAGCATTTAACTTATTCTTATTCTATTGCGGTGTGTTTCTCACATAATGACCGCGTAATGGGCCTTTCACACACGACGCGGTATGCACGGCGCTTGCCGCTGGGTTCAGCGTTGCCCTTCAGATACAACGCGATTTGCGCTGCGCTATGGCATAGGCTGAGTTTTAAAAATGTTTAGCGGGAGCTCTTTCATAGTCTGTTCCTCCTCCTTCCGGTCAGCAGCAAACATGTATCTGTCCCGTTGTAAGAAGAAGCGAGCGATAGCGCTAGTCCTGCTGATGAGAATTAAGAGAGAAGCAAGGAAGAAGATGCTACCCTCAGGTCCAGAGAACAATTTGGTGAATTCAGGCTGGTTACGTTACTCTAACGCTAATAGCTTCCTTTTTAGCAGGCCCCTTAAATGCTTGCTATTAACTTGTTTGAAGGTGGTTCTTCTCAAAATTGACAGCGGTGTGTTCATGACACTAACGTTAACCATTCAACTTCGAATTGATTCCGTAATCTTCCGGTAATAGTAGGCAAGACGATGTTTTGATTCAGACTGCACAAAGAGAAGAGGAGAATATATACGGGTCTGTTGTGAATGTGTCTGTGAGAGCAAATATAGTGTAGTTACAGTAACTACAGTAGGTGCGTCAGAAATGATTAAACCAGAGGGGACATGTAAATAAATGTGAGCTGAACAAGCGCTTTTTTTTTTTACATATTGTTTCAAAGCAGCTTTACAGACATAACAGGAAAATGTTGAAATAATATTGTTAAATATAAGTAGGTAATACCTATTGCTTGACAAATAAATAAAAAAATATATATTTGTCATTTTTGCCTTATAGGAGATCCCAGTTTATTATTATTATAATTCTAATGATGACATGAGTAATGATACATGGTGATATTATTAATACACATGCTTATTCTTTCTCCGTCTCTCTTTCTGCCTACAGATGGCTGAAAAAGGTGAATGCTGTAGCAGCAAAGTGTGGGACTACTTCTGCAAATACTTTAACTTTAGTATTATAATTAATTTACAGTAAACACACAGACTGTTAAAACCAGCTTCAACTGGAAGAAAGTAAAAGTGTTAAATGTTTAAAACCAGACTGTTTTTTGATCATTAAAAAATATATACTTTTGATGTGCAATTGTTTAGTCATTGAGACTGTAATCTAAGGCTTTTTTTTAACATAGTCCATTCTGGAAAATGGTTTATACAGCCCACATACATAGAACAGGCAGATATTTTGCTATTGAATGTTGTGTAAGTGCAGATTATAGGAAATGGGTCTAATATCCAGATTATTTTTAAAATCAAAATATCGGCTTATAAATCGGCTTTTTTCGAGTTAATATCGGCATCGGCCCCCAAAAATCCATATCGGTCGGGCTCTAGTATTTAATAGGCCAAACTGGCTTTTGGCTATTGAAAACAATAACTGCAACCATCTGAAATTAACAGCAGTAACTGCACAGTAAGTAGCCTACATTCAATACAAACATAGATGTTACAGACATCAGCATTTAGCTTTTGTTTTTGAATTGTGTTGAAACTACAGAGAACTGGCCTTAAATTAAAAGATTAACTGTAACCATGTGAAATTAAATGCAATAACTGCATAGTTCTACAATCCAAACAACACGATCAACACACATTCAATAAGATGTTTCTTAATCAGCATTCAGTATTTGTTTTTAGTTTTAAAATTTGCTTTTAAATAAAAAAAAGGTCTTTACCAGTCAGACTAAATAAAACTATGCTATATAAATACATTATTCCAAAATGTTAAAATCAAATAATGTTGGTGCGAATAAAACAAAGATGCAAAACGTATTTCATTCATCCAATAAAAAAAAATAATTAGGGTAATGATTCACATCTATATTTTTTTACTTGAGCCAATGAAAAATAAATGATTTATTGTCTCAAGTCAAAAAATATAGATGTGAATCATTACTCTAAAAAAATTTGATTGGATGAATGAAACACTTTTTTGAGTTTACAACAGGTGATTTTTAAATCAAATTAAGTCTATGTAATTTCAAGGTAAAATAAAAATAATCATCCTAATGCAGAACTGACGTTTACTTCTGGGTTTTCAAATGTGTATGCAAGTTCTACTTTACAAAAAAAAAAAAAGCCTTTCAGTTTTGCCACAGTTTAGCCCGTTTCGTTTCTAATCCAACACGCGAGAAGTTGATCTGAACATCTCTTCACACACGGTCTACTCGTGTTCAGGGCGCGGACTGGTACAGCTTTAGTGTGCACAGAAAAGGGACTCTTATTTGTGCGCCAGTACAACGGCTGATCGCTTCCTGCTATCTGTGCCTCAGACATGAAGCTCTGCATTTCCAGTGCTGATCGGCTGCCAGTGTTCTGCACACAGATTTCGAAATACTTCCACACAAATGACATAGTGAACCATTATAATGTAGTCTGTGCACGCATGCGCACTTCTGGAAAAATCGGCCGGAAAAAAAGACCAAAAACCGTCCGATTGCGATCGCGTTTTTTTTATCAGAAACCGGCCGGTTCCGATTTATGGCCGGTCAACCGGTGCATCCCTACAAATTAATATAACTTTTGTAATTGAAACAATAAGTAAATTTCACATGGAAGTAAAATCCACTTACATAAAATAAAAAATGTAAACAAGTACAGAACTTAAAATAAATTTTAAATGTCCAGCATAATTGAATATTAATTGTTAAAAAGGCTCTGCCTTTAAATCGATGCATAAATTTATATTTTCGCTCCCAATTGAGTCTTATGCAAAGCATGCTGGGAACTAAAAATCCACCCATGCAGTTTCAGTTAATGTAAAATGATTCATATAGTCCCACCACAAATGAATGACGTAAACTATAATTTTAAATAATCATCTTATCACATTGAAATTGATCAAATGTTAAGCAATTGTTGCTTTAGCTCATTTTAAATAAATTGAACAAGCAGCAGAAATGTTGTTCATTTCTCAAAAACTACCAAAGCACATACATAATATCTTGTGTGTGTAGGTGTGTGTGTGTGTGTGTGTATATATATATATATATATATATATACACACACACACACACACCTACATATACACTCACACAAGGTATTATGTCATTGACATTTGGCAATGAAGTGAGGAAGATATGCATACTGCCTTTAGTTAGACTCCATGGCAGAGGTGGAGGAAAAGGCACATGTGTTTGGCTTTCTTTTTAAGACATGTGAATCATTAACAAATCTACTGCCAGTTGTGTTACAGGGCTATGGTATCATATACTGGGCAAAAAAAAAAAAAAAATTATGAATCCATACTTTTACAGAACGTAAGGCAGACTGCATTAACGTCATTTGAGAATGTAATAATTTCACTCACTGATTATCGTAGTAAAGCTCAAGTCAGTTGGGTGTATTGTTAAGAAGAGCTAGTAGGGGGTGGTGTATGGGTAGGGTATGCGCCCGTCCGCAAAGCCCGTGTGCGCGCATCGAGCCCGAGCCGATGACCCCCCCTCTTCTGCACGAGCTCCAGAGTCAGATTTCACTCGAGCTCCTCCTCGACTTCCTCTCAACGGCCAGACGCTTTAAATGCCTTTGTTTCTTTCTTATGGAGACTTTAATATGGGTAGTATTTAGAGTAACGTTATTTTATTAGCGCATGACTTTATTAATATCATAAATATTTAGGACTCCAGATGATACAGATGGCCTCGCATCTGAACTGAAAATGTACACCAAACTTAATATCCTCAAGATTTTAGTTAGTCACAAAAAAAGCTTTAAAAAAAAACATCTCTGGTTCAGTAATACGCAAACAGCTTAGAAGGTAACGTTAACTGAAAGACAGCTAGTTTATGATATGTTAACCACAGACTAACTTTCAACCGCACAACCAACTTAAACACGGGTTTGAGATTGCGGTCAGACTAACGTTAACCAACTTTAGTTGTTGAATTTTACAGAGAAAATTCACAGAGGAGGTAATTATTACCGTAAATGGAGTCTGAGATGCAGTAAGGAGTTAGGGGAGGATTTCACATGGTCTCCACAAAACACTTTTCCAGTCCTAAAATGCTAACCAAGCTAGCAGCAAAGACACAGAATGTCTCAACTCTGAGCTTTAAATAAACCTTATCCGAGTCATTAAAACGCTTATAGTATTATAACCGAATAAATCTGAGTTTATATGAGTAAATGTTAATGTAATTTGGTCGTGATTTTGCAGTATTATGTACACTGGCTGTTTCGCCTCCTCTTTCCCCACAGCTGCAGAAAGACGTTCCCTCATTACATTCTAAACGATAAGGAACCACATATTCTGTCGGAGAAAACACTTACCTGTGGCAAACGCTGTATATTCCCTTTTCGTTTCGCTGTATTTAAACACGAATAGCGAAAATCCGTGGAGATAATCTGAGAGACCGACCCGCAGCGCGCGGCAGCTCCCGCTGAGAGTGAACGTGTGCGCGAACACTCCGCGCTCGCGCAGCAGCACACTGGGAAAGATGGCGTCACTCCATATGTGCGTGAGCCATTATAAAAACTCATACCCACACCATATCCAACCGCCTTCTGAAAAACTAGATCCTGAGCCACTGGATCTTTATAGTAATGGAACCAAACGCGGTTTCTGTACCCAAAAGTGACTTACAGATATAAAATTCAGTACTGTTAAAGATGGTTGCGAGCTGAACGACCGAAATGAGAGATAATTTAGGGAGTATGCAGAAATTAGGATTCGTGCGTAGGAATACAACGAACTGCACGGCAGCGGTGAGGCAAGGGGGCGCACCTATTCATTAAGTTTTATGACTATCGCAATACAGAGTGAGTAATATAGCATTGGTGAGAAGAAACGTCACAAGACAACCAGACTTAAATCATGAAGAAAAATGGCAAATTCTTTGCGGAAATAAATGTTTGTAAACCTTCCTGTCAAACGTGAGCTCGGCGTTTAGGTTTTAGAGGAGGGGGAAGTTTTTCCATCCCTCTCTCATGTATAGAACAATGCAGCGAGGATCGGAAAACTACTGGATAAACTGCTGAGACATTTTACTTATACATGCTAAATGACAATCTGCAAATATTCGACGTATGAAAATGACGATGCATATTTAATATATTGCCTTTTAACGTGCCTAAATTGCATGTCTCCAAAAACACAATTGGGGTTGTGACTGTGTGCCTCCATGGTGAAGCTGTCATGTTCAGACTGGTTTTTACCTCAACTCTTCCCTGAGTTTCTATGAAAAAAAATAAATAGAGAGAGGAGGGGCTGAGGAAACACAACACTGCCAAAACACACACAGCAATATAAATCATCTTTAATTATAACAATAAAACATTTTGAAGGCATTGTGGTATTTTGTATACCTTATGACAAATTTGGTTATTGACCCTTGTTTGTCTGTGTTCCATCCGCTTCTCAAATTCTTACTGAGGATAGTAAATGTCACAATTAAAATTCTACTGACAACTATGTACTATGTATGAATGGCAGTCAAGATGTGTTGGTTTAAGAGATGACTCCTAAAGTCTATTCACTTTTATTTTTTTATTTTTATTTTACCTAATGGTTTTGCTTTAGTATGTCATTAAAAGCAGAACAGGTAAACAAAGCTGATATAAACAAACCTGAGGTCTGAATAAAAGCTAGAATTCACCTCTTGTTCACATGTCTTTCAATATTCATATTTAAAATTTCATATTAAATAAACATACCCATCAACATAAAATCTACATTTCATTCCATGAATTGTATTTTTAATTCATTTTTACATTTTACAATGTTCATTAATTCCGGTCCAATTGTGTTTATATTCCTATGCAATGAACATTGAATGTTAACTTCTATAGCCTTTTTAAATATATGTTTAAAGCTTGTAATTTAAAAGTAAATAATAAATAGCCTAAATAAAAATAAATAAAACTAATACAAAAACATTAAATTGAAATCTGCTGTACATAATTAATAGTAGAATATATTTATGTTCTTTTTTTTCTTTATAAATTGAAAATAATATATTAGCAATGTTTCAGTGAATTGTTTCAATTTATTTTTTCCTCAACAAAGATATGCTGGTTTATACTGAACTAGTAAAAAAATTCACAGAAGCACTGTTTGTTTTTATTTCATTATCATAGTCACAACTGATAATATGGTATAAAATTTGTACTGTATATATTATAATATTTTATATTCATTCAACATAATTCATCATACATTGAATGTATATTGTGATTATAATATTCTGTTCTTCACATAACTCTGTCTTCCTTTATCCTGTTTCCACATGATGTAAGTGTAGTGAAAAAAGAAGCTGTTGATATATACATATCATAAACGAGTTATTATTGTTTATAAGCCAGCTTGAATCTAACCCTTGCTCCAGCTGTTAATACATTATACATACATAATATTCTGTTAATACATTATACAAACATCATACATAATATTCTGTTAATACATATAAAAAAAGTAAAAAAAAAAAAAAGCTATTTGCACTTTGCTCATTTACAAAGTAAAATCAGCATTTAATAAATAAGGTCCAAGAAAAAAGGTACTCCCTCAGTCTTTCTCTTTCACACATACGCACACATCAGGATTACATATGCATCTCCTGCCTTCTCCCAGTAGGATCAAGCTGAGAAAAGAAGTCACAGGTCTTGTGCATCGCCAGGAGTGCCGGTTTACCTAAAGGAGAGCCGAGGTCACTTCCCGCAAAGCTTTGCTCTCCTACTGGAGTGTGTGTATGTTTGTCTGAAAGAGAGAGAGAAAAAGAGAGAGAGATATAGTGGGTTTATTTAGAGAAAGGCAGTATTTTCCCTTGGGAAGCCAGAGGAATTGAAGCTGTATGCTGAGGGGAGGGGCACCTTTCTCTGCACGTGAATGAAAGGGGCACCCTAAAACCCACTTGTATGCTGGCATGATTGTTTACCATGACCCCGATTTCTCCAAAGGTCCTGAACCGACATCCTGGCTGTCACAATAATGCTGGGCAGAAGACTTAAGCTGGGCATGTGACTTAAAACTTAGCTTTTAGGTAAATAAATATAATTTTGGTACTTTAATGACATTATTAACACGATGTCAAAGGTCTAAACACTGGTAACAATGTACAACTGCACAAAAGATGAAGAAACATTGTGTTCAGACAATAATGTTTTTATTTACTTGTGTTAATTATGAAACTTATTCTGAACTTTACATGATTTATCATTAGTGTTGCATACCTGAGCCAAATAATTCCTGTGACTTACAGATCATTTAAATTTGTTGTATGATTTGATAAATATTTGTTCATTCTTACTTTTAATTTAGTACAGTTAAGAATTTTGAAGCCAAAATAAATATTTTATGCTACTGTTGTAGAAATAGTCAAATCTGCAAATTAGAAAACTAGTACCAGATTTTCATAAGTCATGGCTGCAGACACTGGACACAGAGAAAGATCAGTAATAGCAAAAACACAAATTGTTACTTGCAATGCCTGATTAAATAGCTAAATAAACAAATAAAAAAGCTACTAAAGAAGAAACGTGAATTTTAATTGTTTTGAGGTAGCTTTTTGTTATTATGCTTAATGTTCGGCAACATTTGTTGGTTTGCCCTGTTTGGAAGGAACGTTTAACATAAAAAAGACCAAAACAATATCACAGATACAAACACACACATATTAAATCACCATTATTATTCTTAAACATGTTCTTTTATAAGGTATATTTTGTGGGGCAATTGTCACGAATAAACAGCTCAGAAGATTTTCTTTAGAAATATTCACATGCCATAATTAAAAGGAAAGTGTTTTTTTTTAACTAATAAATGATTTTAGAACGCAAAAGAAAGAAAATCACATTTAATATAAAAAGCAACATCTAAGAAACATAAGATTTAGGGCTTGAAAAGTATCTAAATCAATTTCTGCAATATTCTTTGGGGTGAAATAGAAGCACTGACCCATCTCTCCTATGCTTGTCAGTTCATTTTAATAGCAAAATATCAAATTTGATGCTTAAACAATGATTATACATTTTAGAATTTGAAAGTATTTACATAAATTCTTCCAAAAAATGTACAAAAGTCTGTTAAACAGTCACAGTTAAATAAACAAATAAAAATACAAGCTCACTAACAACAGTCTTTTTATTTATTTAAAAAGTACAATCCTCAGTTTATTTTAATGAAAACATACAAAAAATACCACCAGCAAATAGCATTAAAGCTTCCCTATTTCCTGATTAAACTGCAACACTTTTTCATTTTAATATGCATGGCTGTTTAACCGTTAAATCACAGAACTCAGAATATCCACCTAGCCTCAGACATCTCAGTGTATTCTCATGCACATAGACAAATACAAAGCTTCTTTTCAGCACAAAGGCTCAAAATTCTCTTCAAAGGCTCTCCGCTTTGTTAGGTTGCACAGGCAACAATATCTGTCTGCGGACCAGCCCCTTTTGTGTTCTGGTTCATTGTGAGGTTCAAAAACACAGACTAAAGACTTGCTCTACCACCCCCATTACATTCAACCCTCCATTTTTATTCCAACTGGTGCTATTGATATCTCTAATACTGAAAAAAGTTCGGGATTCCCAGATCAATGCTGTGTAGTGCATTGTGGTTTTAAAATGGACAGGAACACAGCATTAGAACTTGTAGAATTTTAATACCTCTGCATTAAAAAAAACAAACATTTTTTTGAAAATGTCAGGGAAAAGGAAAGCAAAATGAGTTAAAGAGAGCAAGAGAACAGGGGTGAAATTATAATATATAAAAGTCTTAATTATTAGAATTATTATTACAGTCCAATTTATTGTTATTATTATAAGGAAACAGTTGTGAAATATCAAGGCATTCGATTAATTCTGTATATAGAATCATTTAGTCCCTGTGTCAACATTATTTTTATTATGAGATTCCTACAGTTCTTACAATGTTGTTAATTTGGCTGTGGCTAGTAACAGATGGCTATGGCAAAGGAAGCTGCTGTTAATGTAAAATAATAATAATAACAACAATAACTTAATACCTACATTTACATTCAACATTTGTTCAAATACATATTTGTTTCTGTGTAATATTTAACACTGTTTCATATTTTAAAAGAGCATGCAGAATGACCAAATTGCTGTAAAATTTCACCTATTTTATTATTTTGCTGTTATTAATTTTGTTGATGATAATGATAATGATGAGGATGATGATGCTGTCAATTGTTTTAGCTGTTGCTCACCAAAATGTATTAGTACTGACTGTTTTCGTTTTCTATTAATCCCCCCTTAAGCAAAAGAAAAACAAATCAAAGAACTGTTAAAAGATGAAGAGTGTAATGACATCAATAAACACCAACTAAAAACTGTATAATACACATCAGAGCGCTGAACACATCTCCATCAATTTTCTCTTTTATTCTTTCTCTTGCTTGTGCCGAGATCAGCCTTTTATCCTTTCTTTGTTCGCAGAACGAGGGAGTTTGTTTTAGTCAAATAGAGAATTCAGTCATGACTGAGATTCAGAGACTGAGATGCCCTGGTGGCCTATTAAGCTTTATTAAGCCTCATGAAATGGTAAAGAAATGGCTGCTGCTGGTTTATTATGATGTCCATTAGTTTAGGGTTGTACTAGGCTGAAATATAAAGATCATGCTATGATACAGAAATATAATACTTAATGATTATGATGAATTTAATGATTAAAAAGGCCTTGAATTGCAGCATGTTGAAATATAACAAGCTGATCTGTATTCAGTAGTTATATAGAATATATTTATAATGTGTAAAAAGAATAGCCACGTAAATAAGGCACAGAAATATTTCTACAACATAATGAATTTAGGATTTTAACCAATATTATATTTAAGGTGAATGACACACGACAGCTTCCATTCCTAAGTAATTCCATTAAAAAAAAAAAAAAAGTATGATAAATTATTTTCTGTTTGTTTAATTAAAATTTCTGTCTATTTTAGAACAACGAGTTAGCGTTTAAAAACTGGCTATCAGTCACCTTGATTTGTAAAGACACAATCATCTGCAAGGAAACTAAAACATGCGACACATCAATTCAGAGGAAAACACTGAAAAAAGCTGAATCAAAGCCAGCTTAAAAAACCATAATAGTTGCTGAAAAAAAATGTGTCCTTTGATGAAGGGTGAAAGAAAGAAAGCAAAGAGAGAGAACCGGGCAGAATATAATCTCATCATGCAGAGTCCACGCTATTTATTTACATCGAATGCAAAGAGGGCACGTCTGCCTGCGCATCCCTGCTGCGTGGAGTGAAAAGCAGGAACAAATCAAAGACACAGCTCATCTGTATTTATATTTTCAAACAATGAAAAACCTACTCTTTGTATAAATACCCCCCCCCCATCTTTTATTATTATATAAAAGCAACCCCCCCCCCCCCCTCACTGCCATTCCACAAATCCATCTATCCTGTCTTCCTCAGCAGTGTGGATAATTAACATAGCTTTCTTACTATTATATATAAAAAAAAAACAAAGGATTACTTTTAGAAGGCTTATAATTTTGTTCAGATTTTCGAAATGATGCTAGATTTGTGTGACGCCATCTCCGGTTCGGTTTCAGCAGATATCGCCTTAATGTTTAACCTTAAAGATGTTAAAGGTCACATCAAATCATTATTTACTCCACACCTGTCTTCTGATGTCCAGGATGATTCCTATCTATATGTGTCTTTTGCAAAAAACCGTGATGCACGGTAGCACAATGACTCCCTGCACACACAGACAGACGTACTTGCATCAGTCAGTCTGACCCCCCCACCCTCCATCTCCCCTCTGCAACATGCACAATGCTTATTCCGTTCTCTATGTCAAACTCAGTTCCAGCTCAAAGTTTATAGCATCCCTAACACAATAATGTGCATTCTGCCCACTGGAATCATGCCTGGATATCCTCAATTTTTCAGTCTTGCGTCACATGCATTTTTCAGACGGAGTGACAGAATACAGACAGCACTAGCGGAATGACTGCTGCTTGTGTGTGTGTCGTGTGTGTATGTGTATTTTTAGGAAAATAGCATGATGTGTGTGTGCGTTGCAGGAAGGCTGGTCCTGATCTAGCCGCATTGTTCCGAATCCTCACCTCTGCATCACCAGCTGTATGATTCTACCGGCTCACACACAAACACACACACACACACACACACACACACACACACACACACACACACACACACACACACACACACACACACACACACACACACACACACACACACACACAAACACCAGCTGACTCTGCTCAGAAAAATGCTTGCACATGTAATTTTTGGAACAATACATGATATAGTCTTAGCATTGCAAATGCTGTTTTGTTCAAGCTCAAAGGTTTTGAACGGAAAACACAATATTTACACCTTCTGACCTTTTCAGACTCAAGTCAGATGAAATCAGACAGCGATATTCTATACATAACATATTCAAACACCAATGTGAGGTCTAAGACTTGAAACAGAATTATTCTGAACACGATGCTCACCTTTCTTAGCTCGCTCAAGACCACTAGCTTGTCACATCCATCAGAAAATGTATCGTACGTCGCCTATTTCTCCAACAGTCCACAAGATTCTGCTCTATAAAACATTGTGCAAGCAAAGCTAAAGAGGAACAAGCCTCAACCTTTTTCATCTTAGATCTACTGTGAACGAGGACTGATATGACCACTGCTCCTCATGAGCTCAACTTTCATGTAAGCCGGCGACAGATGCAGCTTTTGGGTCTCTTTTGGGGTGCCTCTCCCCAATATTTTAAGCCCAATTTTCTATGGTTTCATTTAGTGACGATGGGCTTGATGCCGGGAGTGAGACAGCAGGCTCAGCGGGGGCCATTAGCCATGGTGTGGTGGCCGACTTAAAAGAGTTCAAGCTCCCGCAAGCGAAAGGAGGAGGGAACCCCCCCCCAAGTCTTTCTTTCCCACCTTCTCCTTTTCAGTAACCTGATGATGGTGCTAATAGCAATGATAATCTTTACCCTCCATCAACAGAATGGATCTCTGTTGAGCTAGAGTGTCAAAGTTTGCCTCACAAACATTCAACATTTTCTTTATTTTTGATGGTGTAAAATATAAAGGGCCCCAGATTTGTTAAACATAGCTTTACGTAACAAACAGAATGAGATGTATTTGAACATGGTACTGATATAGATTGGCTGCTGATGCAATAACAGAAAAGCGAATGACTGCAGTTAAATTGGGTTTTGTTCTTGAGTTCTTTTAGGTATTTGTTATAAATTCATTTTTACAATGGTACCTTGATATATTGTATATGTACCAAATGAGAATCTTCTACTAGAGTGTTTTCTGTCCCTGCATTTCCTGTGATTCTGTATGGCAGAAAAATTCTGAATTAGTGTGCTGACAGAGTTTTTGTTATTTATTTATTTTTCAACCAGATAATCTGTACTATAACTCAATATTCAGACAAATACAGTTGGAAAGGTATTTGAGTAGTTAACATTAAATACTTTTATGAAATTGACATTTCCTGAGTTATGGCATGCTATACTTTACTTAAAATGATTTTTAGCCTTTTTTTGACCACTTTTATGACAACTAAGAGATTAAATAAAATAATTGTACTTTAAGACAATTTTATTTCATATGTTGAGCAGTCACAGCACCTATATGTACACACAATATTATTAAAAATGTTGGGGGTCAGTAAGATGGATTCAGCGTTGGATTCAAAGCTGAATTTTCAACCTCATTACTCCACTCTTCAATGACACATGATCCTACAGAAATCATCTAATATGCTAATTTGGTGCTCAACAAACATTACTTATTATTATCAATGTTGGAAACAGTTATGCTGCAACAGAACAGTGTTTATTTCAAATACAAATCTTGGTCCCACTTTACATTAGGTGTCTTTAAATACCATATACTTACATCAAAATTACCTTTTTTGTTTTTTTTTGTGCAATGTACTTACTGTGTTCACATTGAATTACAAATCACTTTCGCTGTTAATGAGGTGGGACAGGGGTAAGGTTATGGACAGGTATGATAGTGTGGATAAGTTTAAGTGAGGTTTAAGGCTCAACGGTGTTATTTTAGATGTAATTACAGAAATTAATACACAAATGTACATTTAAATAATAGTACAATGTAAAAACATGTATGTGCAGAATAAGTGTATCATGCATCATGATTATTTTAAATGTAAGTACATAGTAGTTAAAGTCACTTAATATGAAGTGGAAATCTTTTGTGCAGCTTTATGAATACTGTCACTTTTGCTCAATTTCATCTGTCTGAATAAAAGTATTAATTAATTTCTTTAAAAAAGTCATACTGACCCCTGACTTTTGAACAGTAGAGTACATTTCCATAGATCCAGAAGTTTAAAGAAAAATGTTTATGGGTCAGTTGTGGTCTGTGTATCTATCTCTAATTCACAACACACCTGAATAATCCCTATTTACTCATAACGAATAAAACAAGCTAAATGGTTTTAAAATGTCCATCCTTTTAGTTTTGATAGAAGTGTTATGAATTAAAAATTTTAATCAAACACTTTAGTAAAGCTTAAGGAATAACCTGAGCTGCCTGGCCGCTTTAAATGTAATACTTCACTGCTGAACAGAAAACCTTTGATTAAACTTCAGTCTTTGAGATTCAGATGAGTCTGAAAAGATAGTGAGGACCAGAATTACTTTAAAGAAATTTTTTCCCCCACATTCTGATACAACACCACATATAGTAGCCAGGATTTATTCAGATATATATATATATATATATATATATATATATATATATATATATATATATAGGTTTAGCCAAAACACTCAGTTAATTCTTCATAATGATAATATCTGTCAGTTTGAAGCTCAATATGTCAGATTATATGTTGGTTTAGACCTTGTTCTCGGCCCAGCCTCAAACTCAGCATGGTGCCTCCAATTACGCCACTGATTAAGACACTCTTGTGCAAAAAACCTAATTGGCTTCGTGCTGCAGATAGCTGCTGTTTTTTTTTCTTTTTCTTTTTTTCACTGTGGACATAAAAAAAAGAGGCACTGAGAGTGAAAAACAGGACCCTCTCTCTCTCACTTCATATTTTCCCCAGTGGCCGAGGTTATTTTGAAGAATCCCTAACCGAGAACAGCTTTGCAGCGCAGTACTTACACTTTATACCTGTTGCCACAATTTTGTTTTCAGATAACAAGCTGGCAACAAAACAGGGGAGAAAATTTTCTCCTCAATAAACATTAAAGCAGGATCTTCTCTCGTCATCTTCAAATTAAATTTGAAATCTAGAATTATCTGCTCAACAGCTGTGAAGAAAATTATATGCTCACTTCTGTTGCATTTGCAGGGTGGAACGCCTCTGTTCTCCCTGCTCCCTAAGCCCTAGTAAGACCATTTGTGTGTGTGTGTGTGTGTGTGTGTGTGTGTGTGTGTGTGTGTGTGTGTTGACTTCTTGGAGGATGGGAAGGCTAGTTGGTTGGGGGGTTTGAGAACTGGTGACATTTGTTCCTGGGTTCTGTAGAGGACTCCCTGCTGTGTTGCGCTGGGCTGAGGCAGAGCTTCTGAAGCTGGCCAGCCAGGCCTGCAGGAACTCTAACTAAGCCCCCTTCCCCCATACGCACACACAAAGCATATACATAGACACATGCACACTTTCATAAGCACACTCACTCACACTCAAAATCACAATGTCAAATTACAAGCAAGTGGCGCATGCAGAAGCTAGCAAACATAAACATCCATGCGAATGTTTGACTGATTAATGCAAGCATAACTACATGCTACATGATTCCTAGCATTAAGTTTTTCTGCACAAAGGCATTGCAGTGCAAACCAAAAAAAAAAAAGAAGAAAAAATGGAAAGAAAAAAATAATTAAACTCACATCTCACACAGAGACATTAATTCACAACAGATTTAGCAGTCACTGAAATAATAACAGGGAAATTGGTTTGTGGTTTTTAATGGTTTTTAATGCTTATATAATGCTGACAAAAAACAGAATACAATAGAATTGAAATGGGGCAATCCGAAAATATCAAAATAATCAATTTTTAAACACACTGTTAAAAAAGTATTGTATTTTTACAGGAAACTCCTGGCAACTAATTGCCGTGAATTTACACCAAGTTATATACAAGAAATATACTGTTGATTTAACACAATAAAATTCTGTTTATACAGCAGTGTTGCTGTGATTACAGTAGCATTAATACAATAAAATGTTGTATTTTGTATTGTTGTCGTACAATCCTCAACAGTGGTGACAATCCCGAAAAACAAAATTGCAGCAATGCATGCTGGGAGCCATGAACATGTTTTGTATGCTGGCATGAAACATGTCACCATTGTTGTGTTTCATACGCCAAATGTTCATGTCTGTGAGTGTATAAATAACCTAAAACATGTTTTAAACAAAAAGTTGGCAAAGACAATACTTATACACTCTTTAACATCAGTGTACGAACCACAACAGTGTTTCAAATTATTTATTTTTATATCAGTTGGGTCACTTAAACCATTTTAGTGCAGTCAGTAGGTTGCTATTAAAACAGACTTGTTGATCTGCTTTATATATGCAGAAATGTTTTCTGAAAACAACTGCAACTGCTGCAGAAAAAAGTATTGAAGCAAAAGTTGAGGGTCAAGAGCACAACTGAAGCAAACCCTGATCTCTATGATGGTGATCTCAAAAAATCATTTTCAATAAGACATCAACATCTTAACCTCTGTGAATTCTCAATAAGAACTTCTGTAGATGCATGACAGAAATAAAATCATTCTGGTTAGTATTACTATAAGTGAAGCTGGTAATGCTGTTTGTGGAGTTGTGGCTGAAGAAAGTTGTAGTTTCTGTTCTTATTTCTCTTTCTTTCTTGCTTGTTCAAAGCAGGTGTTTGAATGACTGAGAGAATGTTGCAGGAACATTTGACTAACCTTAAAATAACATTATACTAATATGGAAACTGGACTTTTTTATGTTAGAAAGAATATGAAAGTACCAGTTTTAATTCTATCCCACAATGCTTTGTGGTGTCTGTAAAAAAATGCTTCTACAGTGTAGTTACAATAATATTACAGGACTGTCCATCAATTTCCCATCATGCATTTGCATTTACAATAAAAACCATGAATACAGTGTGTTGTTGTAAAATGTACTGTAAAATTACATAAATTGCTAACAGTGCAGTATAGACTCTAGATGTAATCAAATTGCACATGAAAAAAAAATTGCTTGCTAAACTTTTCTGTGTAAAGTTATTTACAATTTTACAACTTTGTTGTCATGACAATATTGACAATATTACAGTCTATACTATATAATTAATCAAGTAAATGGAACCTTGGTAAATTATAGAGTCTTCTTTCAAAAACAATAAAAAATCTTACTGACCCAAAACTTTTGTGTCAGTGGTATTTATAAATTATTTGCATCACATTTCATCTTATAAATCCTCCAAAATTGACCCTATTCACTTCCATTGCAAATGCCTCATCATAACTTTGATTTTAGCTTGATTTTATTTATTTATTTAAATTATTATTATTATTTTATTGCAATCAACACCATTGAACTTAACTTGTATTGAACATTAAATTATATTCTATTTTAGTCTAGACTAGTCTGGTCTAGTCTAGTCTAGTCTAGTCTAGTCTAGTCTATTCAGCTAAACATCTTCATTACACAAACAAACAAACAGTAAAAGAAGACATTCAATTAAAAATTGAAGTGTCCAATTTTAGTAACTCTTCCACTTTCCTTGTGCTCACCCCACTTAGTGCCTTGGTACTTATAGATGATAATTTTTATATATAGCTTAGATGAATCAGTATTAGACATCTTCTTTCCCTATCTTTTATGGCTCTGTTGAACCATTGGTAATGTGCATGTGTTCATACATCTCAAGTATTTCATCCTAATAGGCGAGTACCCTATGACCGCTATCATCCAAATAATCTCAATATCATTATGAAAGGTGGCATCAGTGATCCCAGTTCACTGAAGACTCCAGGGAGATTCCATTAAAGATATAATCCCGTGAACACAACAAAGCATTGGAAATGAATATGACCATGATGATGAAGATTTTAATGCATTTACATATACAGAGACATCATTAAGAAAATGCAAATGTTTAAATATATCACTAAGTTTATTTCATTCAAATAGTTTAGAGGCCTTTTTGAACACCATATAGATTGGTTATCTGTACTAGCTTGTATTCAGCAAGAAAAGAACAATGAATCATTGTAAGTTGATTGTGTCTGCTTTTTGAGTCTTAATATACATTTACATTTACATTTATTCATTTAGCAGACACTTTTATCCAAAGCGACTTACAGATGAGGACAGTGGAAGCAATCAAAAACAACAAAAAGAGCAATGATATATAAGTGCTATAACAAGTCTCAGTTAGGTTAACACAGTACACGTAGCATGGGATTTTAAATAATATAATAAATAAAAAGAAAAACAGATAGAATAAAAAAAAGAATAGAGCAAGCTAGTGTTAGAGATCTTACACATACACACACACACACACACACACACACACACACACACACACACACACACACACACACACACACATACAATTGCATAATAAATGAAAAGAAAATAGAATACAAAAAGATTAGAAAGGTAGTTAATAGTGAGTGTTAAAGTTAGAGGGTCAAATAAAGATGGAAGAGATGTGTTTTAAGCCGATTCTTGAAGACGGCTAAGGACTCAGCTGCCCGGATTGAGTTGGGGAGGTCATTCCACCAGGAAGGAACATTTAATTTAAAAGTCCGTAAAAGTGACTTTGTGCTTATTTGGGATGGCACAATCAAGCGACGTTCACTTGCAGAACGCAAGCTTCTAGAGGGCACATAAGTCTGAAGTAACAAATTTAGGTAAATGGGTGCAGAGCCAGTGGTAGTTTTGTAGGCAAACATCAATGCCTTGAATTTTATGCGAGCAGCTATTGGAAGCCAGTGCAAATTGATAAACAGAGGTGTGACGTGCATTCTTTTTGGCTCATTAAAAATTAATCTTTTGCTGCCACGTTCTGAATTAATTGTAAAGGTTTGATAGAATTGGCTGGAAGACCTGCCAAGAGGGCATTGCAATAGTCCAGCCTGGACAGAACAAGAGCTTGAACAAGGAGTTGTGCAGCATGTTCCGAAAGAAAGGGCTTGATCTTCTTGATGTTGAATAAAGCAAATCTGCAGGATCGGACAGTTTTAGCAATGTGGTCTGAGAAAGTCAGCTGATCATCAATCATAACTCCAAGGCCTCTAGCTGTTTTTGAAGGAGTTATGGTTGATGTGCCTAACTTGATGGTGAAATTGTGATGAAACGATAGGTTTGCTGGAATCATAAGCAGTTCTGTCTCGGCAAGGTTGAGTTGAAGGTGATGGTCCATCATCCAGGAAGAAATGTCTGTTAGACAAGCTGAGATGCGAATAGCTACCGTTAGATCATCAGGATGGAATGAGAGGTAGAGTTGAGTGTCATCAGCATAGCGGTGGTTTGAAAATCATGCTTCTGAATGACAGAACCTAATGATGCCATGTAGACAGAGAAGAGAAGTGGTCCAAGAACTGAGCCCTGAGGCACTCCAGTAGTTACATGTTGTGACTTGGACACCTCACCGCTCCAAGATACTTTGAAGGACCTATTTGATAGGTAAGACTCAAACCATTGAAGTGTGGTTCCTGAGATGCCTTTTGCCAGTAGGGCTGATAGGAGGATCTGGTGGTTAACCGTGTCAAAAGCAGCGGACAGATCAAGCAGGATAAATACTGAAGATTTGGATTCTGCTCTTGCCAGTCTTAGAGCTTCAACAACTGAGAGCAAGGCCGTCTCAGTTAAATGTCCACTTCTGAAGCCAGATTGGTTGCTGTCAAGGAGGTTGTTGTGTTTGAGAAATGTAGAGACTTGGTTGAACACAGCTAGTTTAAGTGTTTTTGCAATGAAAGGAACAAGGGAAACTGGTCTGTAGTTCTCTAAAAGAGATGGGTTGAGGTTGGGTTTCTTAAGTAGTGGAGTTATACGAGCCTGTCTAAATGATGAGGGAAAAACACCAGTGTGGAGGGATGTGTTGATGATGTGAGTGAGTGCAGGTACAACTGCAGGAGAAATGGCTTGAAGGAGATGAGATGGAATAGGATCAAGCGTGCAAGTAGTAGGGTGATTAGGAAAGATGAGTTTTGAGACTTCTGCCTCAGAGAGTGAAGAGAATGATGTAAATGAGTGTAAGTTTGCCTGTGATATGAGCTTGAATGATTGTGGTGTGTAAAAATTTGTGCACTAATGTGTTTAATTTTATTAATGAAAAACGTTGCAAAGTCGCCAGCTATTAGAGATGAAGCAGGAGGTGGAGGAGGAGGACAAAGAAGTGAGGAAAATGTTTTAAAAAGCATGCGAGAGTTAGACGAATTGTTAATTTTTTATGGTACTATGTCATTTTAGCAGTGGAGATAGGAGTGACTGATACACATTAAGGTCAGTAATATTTTTGGACTTGCGCCACACCCTTTCAGCAGCTCTAAGCTTAGAATGGTGTTCGCGTAGAACATCAGATAACCAAGGGGCAGAAGGGGTGTTACGGGCTGGCCTGGAAGATAAGGGGCAAACAGTGTCTAAACAAGATGTAAGTGTGGAGCTGAAAGTATCAGTAGCACTGTTAGCATCCAAAGATGCAAACAGTTTAGGGGAAGGAAGTGAAGATGAAACCATTGCAGATAGCCGGGAGGGTGAAAGTGTGCGTAGGTTACGTCGAAAGATGACATGTGGAGGGGTGAGTGATGTGTCAGGGACCATGTTGAGGTTAAGAGTGAGGAGGAAGTGATCCGACATGTGCAGTGGAGTAACCAGTACATGATCAGTAGAGCAGTGTCGTGTATAAATAAGGTCCAGTTGGTTGCCTGATTTGAGAGTAGCAGTAGTTGACACTCGGTTGGGATCAAAAGATAATATAATAATATACACCTTATTATACATTTAATTTTTCAATTCCAGGACATTTTAACAACAATACGAGTGGCAAATGAAAATCTTCCACAAGACTGTTTTCCATCATTGCATTCCCTATTATTCTGTTCAACAGCAAAAACTTTAGGAGTATATTAAAATATTAAAAATATGTTTCACTAGAACTCTAAATTCAATCCATTAAAAAGAACTTTAGATACTTAATAGTACAAATACAGGGCTACTCAACTTTGGAAAGATCAGAGGGTAGAAAGCAGGACCCTTTAGTTTCAAGGCATAAACTAATTTTTAATTGTAATTCCTTTTTTATATTAATGAGCCAAACTTTTATATCATGGTATTTCTGACTATGGGAATCTTAAATTTTTCCAAGATGTTCCCTCTCTTTTGCAGAGGTCTCTTTCCTCTGACTGCGGTGTCCTGGTTCAGTGTTTTTGGTCTGCATGATGATGAACTGAAGATATTATATTTATGAAAGCTGAGTCATCAATTCACCAATAGTTCAAAGTGAATGTGATCATGCAAACATCAATAACCAGAAGCAATGAAACAGAAAATTTAAATTCAGAGTAAACAAGAGCAGTATGACATTATTCCTGTATTAGACCGAGAGCTGCAGGCCAATTTAGTGAGCTAGTTTAACAGCAGCACCAAATGGGATTTGGTTTGTGCATGCTTGTGTGTATGTGTGTGTGTGTGCACATGAGAAAAGGAGAAAGCGAGAGAGAGTCACTTTGTACTGCAGGTGAGTAAATATCTCATGCTCTCAGCGCCTGGACCCCCTGCTGTTTTCAATCAATACCATTAGAAAGCCTGAGTCCAGTCACCCTGATTGTAATCTGTGTGCTTGTGTGTGTGTGTGTGTGTGTGTGTTTATCTTAGCCTTCTCCCTGCTATTATCAGTTCAGCAAGCTTTGGCACAATTTAAGACAGATTTTGGCAACAGTTCTTTTTTGAATGTTTTTGATTTTTGATTAATCAGGAAAAATAAGGAAAACAGCAGATGGTCATGAATCAGTGTAGAAACACAAGACTGAGAGCTGCCTGATCAGTGTAACAGAAACATAGTGACTGGGGGATATGAGTGAACTTTAATGCTTTTCCTTATTATAATGAAGCTCAAGTATACTTTTAAAAACAGGATGCCACTCAAAGTCATATTTGGATCATATTAATAAGTGAGATGAGGTCTATGAAATGGGTGACATAATAAAGAGATCCTGTTTATTCATTTAGATTTTTAAGTAGGTAAATAAATAAACCTATTGCACATTGTTGCACTATTTTTTTTGTATTTATATATATAATATATATATATATATATATATATATATATATATATATATATATATATATATATATATATAATATATATATAATATATATATATATTATATATAATATATTATATTTTATACTTCCACTATATGTATTATTAAATAATTTTATTACATTAGATTTTAAAATTAAACATTCTCAAACATTATGCATGCTCTTAAATGGCTGAAATATGTTCATTACATATTATATCACAGGTTAACTCTTTTAATTTTTCTAGACATATCGGAAAAGTAATAACAGATTTAGCACTAGTACATACATAACAGTCTGTAATACTACAGGAACCTAAATCAAGGAACAACACCTGTATCTGTCCTGTGGATTTATGCAAATTTAGATTTGAATTAAATAGAAGTAATTAATGTGTCAACCCCAGTTGTATACAGCTGCACTGACTCTGCTGATGAGAAAATTATATGCTTATACTATTGTGTTCAAAACAATAATTTATAGTAATAGCAGTTTATATTACACTAAACAAATATATACTCTCAAGGAATATACTTGTGGCAGACATTGACTACACTGTCTACTGTGTTTGCACAAAAACTCCTTGTAATCAGTTATCATTTTTGACACTTTTTATTAGCAGTTTCATATTTGCCTAACTGATGTGTTATTCTTCAGACTTATTTTCATGGGAAAATGTAGTCATCTGTTTAAACATGGTTTTCTCCTCACATTTGGAAGAATATTATTTATAAAAAAAAGTACTATTAACAATAGGTATACGTATATTTTGGAACCCCAAAGGAGTATATTTATATAAGAAAAAACTAAGAAAGAACTCAACTATTGTTTAAAATACAATTATTCCTGTTTAAAAAGCAAAGGTAAAAAGCAGACACTTTGTCAGGTGTTGTCTGAATCAATGATAAATACAGAGCTTTTTATTTGAAAATTGGATCTTGGAAAGCATTTTAAACTTAACTTCATATTACAACTCCAACATTAATTAATGGGTAATTCACATTTCTAAGTAGGAATGCTCCAACATTGACTTATGATTGTTGTGACAAATTATGTCCATTTCAGGCAAAATGAAGGTTTATGTAATGTGGTGAGAGCCGAACGGCAAGACTGAACTACCACTAGCCTCATCACTGAAAGAGTGAATAAAGCTCTTTGGAGGAAGGGGCCATCGAGTACTGCTTTAAGTGGATGGTTGTGGGGTGTCAAACCAAGGTTAAACATATTTGGTGTGTAAACAAATTTGAAACTGGAAATTTTGACTATTCTGAAAATGAGAATTGGCCTCTGAATTAGAGACTTTAAGATGATTCTATTTTTCAGTTGACTCTATTGTTTTTGTTATTATGTACAAAAACAATGTGTGTATGTGGCTTTTTTGTATTGTGCATTTTGCTTTTAAACCAGTGAAACACACACACACATTATACATAATTCCTGTGTCCTTTTCTTCCTATTGTTTGCCAGATAACCATAGGCACTTTTTATATTTCTTTCTTTTTTTCAGCACGTAAAGATTGTGATGTTTTTTTTTTTTTTTTTTGACAGGACACCGTTTCAAACCCTTTTGCGGGAGATGTTAAGAAAATGTTATGCCTGTTTCATGATTACTGAGGAAATGTATACTTCAATACATTCAGCATTTGTATGTCAAATAACCGTACAATGAATATAATTATTTGTGATGGACAATGTAATATCTTTTTGAGGATGAAGGCGGAAATAGATGTATCTCCAGGAATGCTTGTAATGAACAAAAAGAGCATAGGGGATGAACATGCAATTATAGTGGGCATGTCAGTTTATATATCAGAAGTGGAAATTGTGAAATGATGCTTAAGTAACATAATAGCAAGGCACTTAATGTTGAAATTAAATTTATGTAATTTTAAACTTAAACTATGAATGAAAATCTATATGTTTTTACATATGTTGTATGTACAATAATATACAAACATGTTCCCAAATCATGCTGAGTTTTAAAAGCAGTTGATTTTTTTTAAGAACACAAATAATTTACATTACCAATTTCGGTCACACTTTATTGTAAGGTCCAATTCTCACAATTAACTAACTATTAGTTATGACTTAATAAACTTGTTGCTTCTTAATAATATAGCTGTTAAGTTTACATATGGGGTAGGATTAAGCTATCTAAAATGTGGTCATGCAGAATAAGGTATTAATATGTATTTTATGAGTGTTAAGAAACCAAAATACTGGTAATAGTTAATAATAAGAATTGGTCCTAAAATAAGTGTTACCCAAATTTCCACATGTATTTAATTTCAATCACTTGCTGTCAATGGTCACACTTTATTTGAATGTGTCCTTGTTAAAGTGTACTTACTATAGATTAAGGGTTAATGTTTGGTTTAGTATTAGTTGCTTGAAATTATGCATATATTTCTATTATTACTATAAAAATCTATTTAACGTGTAACAACGACACATGAAAAAGGGTTTTATGATATATGTGTTTGTATATATATATATATATATATATAATATGTCCTGCTTCTGTAATAGTAAACAGTGTACTGCATTTACATTTACATTTATGCATTTAGCAGACGCTTTTATCCAAAGTGCATTCAGGCTATACATTTTTTTTCTCAGTATTGCAAGCATAAACATGCTGACAGCAATTTTTTCATATACTACCAGTCTCTGAACTGATATGACAGAGGTTTGTAACTCACTTGATTAAGATTCAGTGCTGTAAATACTGAATGTTGATGCAAAAAAAATAAATAGAAATAAAAATAAAAAAATGGGCAGGGGGACTGGGGGTGTTGTGGGGGGAATGAGGTACTATTAGCATTAGCTAGCATGTCACCTTGGCAGGTAAAATATAATTGGGTGCTGGAGCGCCTCTGTGTCTCTGTGTGATCGGGGCATCGTGCAGTGCATGCACATACTGCATTATTTAGCAGCACAAGGCAGAACTCAGCTAGGTAGCAATCTCCGTTCACAGCCCATTAGCCAGCACTGATCCTGGGCTGGCATCAAGCTGCCCCATTCACAGCACACTAATTATTTTACATCAGTCACAGAGGGCGCTGGGGACCAAACTGTAGCTATTTTAGAGAAAACGCAGATGCAAGCTGAGAGAAAAATTAGGTTCCCACCTAACCCCGCTACATATACCAATAATGTCTGAAATGTAAAAACCAGCTGAGTAGGTGGTGCATTTAAAACCTGGGAATAGTCTGCACTAACTTTTTTTTTTTTGACTAAAGTTTGTACATACAGATCGGTAAGTAGCAATTTTAGCTAAAGCTCTTTAAGAACTTTTATTCCTTTTTAAATTTTGGAAACAATATGAAATAAAAACAACTCTCTGCTCACAAAGACCTTCACAAGCTCTCTAAATACAGTTTATCACATTCTGTTCCACTCACAATGACCTAATAACAAACCCAAACAGTCAATATGCTAATTCTGTTAGCTTTAGCACAATGCCTGTTTTTATGAGACAAAGACATCATTTTTACCCAACATACCTAGAGTTGACTCAATGTTGAAGAGGACACAACAACCACCATACAAAGGCCATAGCTGGTCTAGTTCGGTCAAAAATGTCCACCTTTAATCTCATCCAAAGGAGAAAAACATGTCCATATCTTCAGTTTAAATGATGCAGGTGAAACACATCATTCTTCTTAAGAGGGAGAGAAAATTGTAGGTTTTCTACTTGCTTGCCTTGTGATATTTCTGAGCCGTCAGCAATGCAGAAGCTGCTTTTCTCTCTTTTAATTCTGGGGACTTGGAGCTTTGAAGCCCCCCAACCGTGCACAGTATGGTCTTTGAAGCAGGGAAGAAATTCAGAGATTTCACAAAAATTGATAAAAAGCAGGGGGAACATGCTGCTCCTCACACATTTCATTGTCAACATTTATCTGTTTTTGGCTGTCATGTTCGATTTGGATTCAAGAAGCTTGATTTGGAAAAATCCCTGACTTGTACAACAGCAAAATATGTAACAGAGCTGTACTTTTGTACAGTTATTTTATAAATTACCTGTATTATACTACACTATATACTATGAAGCATTTACAAAATTCATGTCACCTCTTCATCTAAAGAGTGTCTGTTGTGTCAAAAACAAGAACATTTAAATTGCAGATTTTGATTCATTTACAATTGACCAAGTTTGTGTAACCTTTGAATTTTTTTTTAAAGTGCAATTTCAAGAGAACAGTTTACTTTTGTGAAATTCCTTTAGTTAGGTACTCTGGCACTAATTAACACTAATTTAAACCTAAATAATAATAAAGATGAAACTACACGTTTAAAATAAAATAAAATAAAATAAATAATGAGAAATGTTTGGGTTAATGGTTTTAAATCACCATAATAGACTAGTAGAGATCACCCAGTCTTATAAAGGACATAAACCAACAAGTATTGACATTTTGGGTCTTTTCCCCCAGTGAATGCTAGCAAAGCTCTACGAGATCTTGTGAGAACTTAAACCAATACGGCCATAATGCTCATTGTTAGGAAGGCGTAATGTTATGCAAATGGATTTAGCTGAGGGGCCGTCTTCAGTAGTTTTGGGCTTTTTGGCTTTGATAACTTCCATTACTATAGGATTAGATGAATGCTGATGTTTTGTCAGTCTCCTTGGACACTAGCCCTTAACTCAGGACTAATCCTGCAATTCTGATTGTCTGAATAGAGAGACACATCCATAGTATCTTTTTGAAGGCATCTAGCAACACTGGACAACACAGCCACACTCAGACTTTAAATATATTGTAAATATACATAGCCCAACAAACCATAGTATTTATGTGCATAGCACTTTAATAACAAATTAAAACAACCACCTCTGACATGAAAGATTTTGAAGTCTTGTTTCAATTAATTTCTCTTTTATTGTTGTCATTCATTCATTAATTTTAAAGACACACTGTAGATCTTTTTTTCACATCCTCTGACCCACTGTTGTTATCTTTATTTGAGACATCTACAGACTGTCTGCTCTCTTGCTGTTATTTTTATTTATTTGCTCATTGATTTTTCAACATGTATGTACACACGTTTCTTGGTTGACGGATCGATTTTTTTTGCAGCACTAGAAATCCTGAGTCCTGTGATCATATTCCATTTGAACCACTTCAGATGCACTTTTGGGCTTTCTGATTGTGGAGAATTGAATGAAGGAAACAAGGTTGTTTTCTTGATTTTCCCAGGTTTTTTGTTTGTTTGTTTTTTAGCAACTCTAGCAAAAAAGCGGACAGCTTGTGGAATACAGATATGATTGTACGCATAATTTGTAAAACACTGATTAATAAACCATCAAAATCTTGTTCATTCATCACCTATTTATTTTGAAATTCTGGATGGACAGATGGACTACTGAAGCAACTAAACCTTACAGTATAGATTATTTACCTTGATTGAATACATCTGATATATTTCAAATCCATTATAAGGATGGGTCTATAATGATTAAATGTAGTCTTGTGTCCAAATTGAACTCCATTTTCACTCCGCTTTGACCACAGCCTTTAGGTGGAGAAAAAAAAAAAAACATTAAGAGTCATTGTTGAACTCCAGCAGGACTATCTGGATCAATTATTTGATCAGTGAGTTCTCTCCAGGGGCTTTCAGTGCTGCTGTCAGCAATAAGGACCCTTAGTAACTCAGAGACTTCTTTCTCCGCATTAACAGTATCCCAGACTGTCCAGAAAAACACACCTCAGAAACAGTTATGAAGATGTTAGAGAGAGTTTGGTCTGTTGTACAATATAGTATACAAATGAATGAAACAGAAACCAATGAAACATATTTTGACCTACACCAAAGGTGTATTATATTGTGGAGAAAGTCTTATAGAAAATATTTCTTGAATAATTTATGCCATTTATTATTTTAATGTGAGGCTTTATGCTAGAATGTGAGGGATCTTGATGTATATTATTCCAAAGCAAAAAAAATAAAAATTCTTATCCAGGCCCAATGCAGTTAATGTGTTATTTGGATGATGTGTTTGCATCATGCGATCAATATCCTTACTGTGTTCTGTAGAATATTTCAAACCAATTATTTTGCCCATGAAAACCTAAATTAAGATTTAGAAAATAAAGAAAATTTAAAACAGAAAATGCACTTAATAAACAATCTGTTTACATATGTGACTGGGGTTATTTCGTGCTGGCTTGTTTTATAAGCTGGTTTATCTGTCCTTGTGACAGTTTTTATTTAACATTCTTGTTTATTGATTGTTTTATTTTCTGGAAACTATTGTATTGCACACACTTGCAAGGCAATTTGTAATTATACTGCAGCTACAGGCCATTAAGACATTTAAGCAGGACAAACAAATGCTCAAGCCATACATAAATCCTAGCAAAATGTTGAATTAATTTAAGTAATTTTTTTTCATGAAGATTCACTGCAACAATCAAGTTCAAATCAAGGATTCTTAAATATATGAGACTGTGGAAACGTATTTTTAAAATTTGCAAACAAATGATTTACTGGTAATGTTTGTGTTGTATAACAGATTAATTCCATGTACCATCCAGCTGAAATGATCCAGTAACTATAATCTACCACACTAATTCTACTGCTAAAAATGCACCTATTCATTATTTAGGACATTGATTTATTTTCCCATTTTTCTGGTAAAGCAAGCAACGAAGAGTTTTGATCACATTGATCCGCATTTGTGTTTTAATGCTCTGAATCATTGGATGTTGTGATGTCCTTAGGTTGCTGACAAACACTTGACCTAGCTAAGGAACGGGAAATGCTCAAGGGAATGCTTAAACAATACAAACATTACCAGTAAATAATTTGTTTGAAAATTTTAAAAGAACCTTGCCATAGTCTCATACATTTAAGAATCCTTGATTTGAATTTGATTGTTCCAGAAAATCTTCATTAAAAAAATAAAATAAAACAACCTACAGTATCTGGTGGATCTGGTGTTTGTGGCTTGGCAGAGACTAGGATAATGATAGACTACTGTGGTCTGTACAACTGGAGTGCAGTTCCCAAAAGTGCCAGTCCTAATTTTCAATTACTACTGTCTGGAGTACAAACAGTCAATAGTTGACTTATTTTCTAAACCTTCATGGTCTGAAAGCCTCCAAATCACGACTCATGCAAGTGCAAGGCGGTTTAATGACAAGATATGCAGATGGTCAGACAAACAGACAACCATGAAGTTCAAAACACAGAAGGAGAGTGGTGATGATCACAAGCTCTGATGGTGGGTGATGCAGGGACCTTGGTGGACAAGAGTGATGATCCTCTGTGATCCGGTGCTGTATATCCCAGTGAAGGTGATCGTGATTCTGGTGCAGGGAACAAGAAGACTCGACGAAGAATGAAGGGGGAATCCTTGATCCAACACTGCCAGGAGAACAGAACAGGGAAGAACCACAACGATCTGACAACATGAGACACCAGATACTGCACTTAAATAGACACACACAATGGGATGCAGGTGGCGCTGTTAATCAGTCGTGACCAAGGACCATGCCCACAGACACACACCTGCACACTAAACAAGCCGAGAGAGAAACAGCGAATTCATGAACCGTGACACTCCATATTTGTTTGTCAACTTTCAAGGAATTGACCAAAAGAAGGTGCTGGTAACCAAACTGCCATTTAAAGCAAAATATCTCATCATCTGTGTTAAGGTCAAAGGGACTGTTAGTCATCAGCCACACCACTCTTATTCTGAGGATCTCATGGACTCATTCAGTCTATCATATCAGCCTGCTGAGCTGATAGATTCCTGGCAGCATTCCATATGAAAGAAGCACTTTGATCGAAGTAATTGTAGGGATGCTGATGATGACACTAGATCAATTACAATCATTTACCATGATGATAACAGGGAGTTTTGTTATCATTGCTAAAAGTTTAATTTTCTCTTTATCTGTAAAAGCTATTGAGTGAAGTCATCATTCATTTTAGAATGAAACATGTATTAAATCACTGTGATTGAGTAAATACCCTGAAAAGAATTGGTCAGATAAGCTAAAATGTGTTTGAGTTGGTAACTGGTTAATTGGTATTAAGACTAAATGTGATTTAATGTGACTGGATTATTCTGGTTAACTCAAATTACTCCAAAAAAGCATTTTACAGATCATAGTACATGAATGAGTCTTTAATATAACTGCACATTTTCACTCTTACAGTGCTCACATTAAAGTGGGTCAAGCTTAAACCCATATGAAAAAAGAAAAGAAAATCCATGATAATGAAAAGAAAAAATAAATCTTTCAGAAATCTTGTTTGAAACGTGCAAGTTTGTAAGAACTTTACACTATGCATTGTTGGTTTCATGTGATTCTGAAAATCTTTGATACACATGAAAAGTCCAGATAAGTTTGAATTTAATGACTCTACAAATGTCATGTGGTGTCAAATAAAATGTATGTGTGAGTCTCCACATTTTAATTATATATTATTATTATTATTATATTATTTATTTATTTTTAGGTAACACTTCATTTTAAGGTATCATTGTTACACATTACATGTACTTACTATTGTAATAACAATTAATTATAAATACTTACAAGCAGGGGTGTACTAAGGCGGCACATGGGTGTGGTGGGGGTGGGGGTCAGCACCGTATAACTGATATAGGCTTATGATTTATTTATTTTTCCCTTTTTATTCGAAATATTTCCAAACGTGTTAAATCGAGTGCAGCATTAGTTCAGTCAGGCCATGGAGGCAAGGCTGTGAACAGCTGATGCGGTCAGCTGTCAAATCGCTCCAATCACCACCTCTCTCCTATTAGACACGGGACATATATATATACGTGGCACTACTGCTCGGTAAGTATGCTCAACGACTCGCAAGGCTCAAATTGCTCACGAGAGCCATTGCTCGCTCAGGAACTTTCAGATGGCGAATCTACAGTCGTGGCCAAAATTTTGAGAATTACATAAATATTAGTTTTCAAAAAGTTTGCTGCTAAACTGGTTTTAGATCTTTGCTTCAGTTGTTTCTGTGATGTACTGAAATATAATTACAAGCACTTCATACGTTTCAAAGGCTTTTATCGACAATTACATGACATTTATGCAAAGAGTCAGTATTTGCAGTGTTGGCCCTTCTTTTTCAGGATCTCTGCATTTGACTGGGCATGCTCTCAATCAACTTCTGGGCCAAATCCTGACTGATAGCAACCCATTCTTTCATAATCACTTCTTGGAGTTTGTCAGAATTAGTGGGTTTTTGTTTGTCCACCCGCCTCTTGAGGATTGACCACAAGTTCTCAATGGGATTAAGATCTGGGGAGTTTCCAGGCCATGGACCCAAAATTTCAACATTCTGGTCCCCGAGCCACTTAGTTATCACGACGGTGCTCCATCGTGCTGGAAAATGCTTTATTCTTCACCAAACTGGTGTTGGATTGTTGGAAGAAGTTGCTGTTGGAGGGTGTTTTGGTACCATTCTTTATACATGGTTGTGTTTTTGGGCAGAATTGTGAGTGAGCCCACTCCCTTGGATGAGAAGCAACCCCACACATGAATGGTGTCAGGATGCTTTACTGTTGGCATGACACAGGACTGATGTTAGCGCTCACCTTTTCTTCTCCGGACAAGCCTTTTTCCAGATGCCCCAAACAATCGGAAAGGGGCTTCATCGGAGAATATGACTTTGCCCCAGTCCTCAGCAGTCCATTCACTATACTTTCTGCAGAAGATCAATCTGTCCCTGATGTTTTTTTTGGAGAGAAGTGGCTTCTTTGCTGCCCTTCTTGACACCAGGCGATCTTCCAAAAGTCTTGGCCTCACTGTGCGTGCAGATGCGCTCACACCTGCCTCCTGCCATTCCTGAGCAAGCTCTGCACTGGTGGCACTCCGATCCCGCAGCTGAATCCTCTTTAGGAGACGATCCTGGCGCTTGCTGGACTTTCTTTGACGCACTGAAGCCTTCTTTACAAGAATTGAACCTCTTTCCTTGAAGTTCTTGATGATCCTATAAATTGTTGATTTAGGTGCAATCTTAGTAGCCACAATATCCTTGCCTGTGAAGCCATTTTTATGCAACGCAATGATGGCTGCACGCGTTTCTTTGCAGGTCACCATGGTTAACAATGGAAGAACAATGATTTCAAGCATCACCATCCTTTTAACATGTCAAGTCTACCATTCTAACCCAATCAGCCTGACATAATGATCTCCAGACTTGTGCTCGTCAACATTCTCACCTGAGTTAACAAGACGATTACTGAAATGATCTCAGCAGGTCCTTTAATGACAGCAATGAAATGCAGTGGAAATGTTTTTTTGGGATTAAGTTCATTTTCATGGCAAAGAAGGACTATGCAATTTATCTGATCACTCTTCATAACATTCTGGAGTATATGCAAATTGCTATTATAAAAACTTAAGCAGCAACTTTTCCAATTTCCAATATTTATGTAATTCTCAAAACTTTTGGCCACGACTGTATCTCCAAGCGTTAAATCAGGTTTTGGAAGGATTCCCACAGAGTATCTTCAGTCGTGAACTTAAGCGAATTCGCCGTGTTGTTTGTCAAGCAACAGACTGAACTGCTTTCCTCTGTTAAAAATCACAACTTTACACGAGATCTGCTCCCCGCTGGAAGAAGCTATATATTCAACAAATCAAGCATCTACGAACAACTGGCAATTTCAACTCTAATTCTCTGGACATCTTCACGAAGCTAAGCAAAGTTATTTCATTTTTATTGCCAAGTGCTATTTGGCGAACATGCTTCAGACATTGCTTATTGTAAAAGCTATTGTTCAGTTACGTCGCGAGGCTGGGCTGTCGATATTAACGGCTGCTGCTTCAGACTCATCTATTGGGGATTCTTTCATCAAACTTATCCGACTACTCCAACACACTGGGTTTAATCAGTGATCTGCTGTTGCTCAAACACGATCAAGTGCTTAATACTACATGTATTGCTCGTATAAATGCTAAAACGTATTCGACAAGGGCTTATGCTGTTGCCTAAATTAAAGTCTGACCTATGATATATATAAAAGGGGGGGGGGGGGTACTGCTATACAGGTGCACGCTGATCTTCAGCTGTTTAAAGAGCACCCTTTGCTACTCCTATTCCGTAGGCGATCCCGCCCCACTCCACACACTAAGAAGGTCTTTGCTTAAAGCTATCAAGATATGGGACTGTTTGCTTGTGAGGTTTATAAATTGTCCAGCATCATGTGCTAGTCCTGCCGTGCATAGGAGGGATTCATGCTTTCGCCGGCTCAACCGCAAGCCTCCGCTGACTGAGCGTGCTCCTGATCAAACGGTCAAGGCTTCTTACAGTACGTGTCACATTCGCCGTCGTACAGGGTAATAGTACGGGTGTTCGAATCCTCGAAAATGCTGGCAATGAATGCAGTGTTTTCAGGGTTATTTATATAAGCGCTTGGATTTATATAATTGCCTGGAAATGCGCGCATTGGGTTAATATTTGCTTCTTACAGAATGGGTAACCATGGTTCATTTATAAGCAGCCAGGGCCGGCGCAAGCTCAAATGCCGCTCTAGGCAGAGCACGATCGTGCCGCCCCATCTCACAATTAGATATGATGCATGTAAACAAAATCATATTTTCTTCATCTATAAAATTACACTAAAATATAAACGTGCAAGCATGTTTTCAGATTTTTATTTAATTCTGCAATGTGAAAAAAGTAACCTACACAATGCAACCGCTGCATATAGTTTCTGTTTTATGATAGATAGTGTACAGAATAAAACTAAACATATGCACACAACTTTTAGCTCATAAGTACTGGAGGTTTAAATTTTTTTGACTGATACACACATTCACACAACTAATAGCCTACATTTCAGAAGCTTGCACGTAGGGCTTTTGCGGCGGCAAACGCTTTGATTGCGTCCTCAAGTTTAACTTTTTCAGCAAGTTCGTGCTCAATTGCAATTGTTGCTAGTCCATTAAGTCTGTCTTGTGTCATTGTACTTCAGAGATAATTTTTAATCAGTTTAAGCTTTGAGAAACTGCGTTCTCCAGAGCTCACAGTGACGGGGAGAGTGAGAAGCACTCTCAATGCAACAAAAACATTAGGAAAAAATTGATTCCATCCCTTTTTCACAGATGAATTTAAGCGCATCCAGTGGTTTAGATCCAGCAACCACGCGTCTGCCCAAAGCAGTCAGCTCTTCAAACAATTCATACCCATCAACATCCTGCGAGTCTCCATGAGTCAGGGCCTTTTCCAGTGTTAAGCAATCCTGAAGAACTATTGTATTCTCATTTTCTTCGAAAGACGCAATGTCATATAAAAATCCAAATACGCGCTCATGGTCTCGAAGCAGCGAAAAGCACTCTTCCACGGAACGGATGGCACAGTCGAGCACTTGGTTAAAGAAGCCCACCCTGTAGTTTTGTTTTGTGTCCATGACAGGTGTGTCATCTCCTTTCTTTTTCGTTGTCGCGCTGCACTTTGTGGAGGGAAGACAGCCTCTGTTTCCAACTCATCAGCTAATTGTCTTGCGCTGGACAGCACTCTGTCAAAATTACTGTCTGTGCGGTATTCCACAAGGAATTTCTTTGTTGCGTTCAGCTGTTCTGTTGCATGTGGAATGTCAATGTTCACTGTCTGCAGTTAGGGTTGGGAATCGTTTTCGGTTCCGGTTCCACCTAATGGTTCCTGTTCTGATTTCGGTTCCATTAAAATCATTAAACAATTATTAAGAAATAGTGGTAAGGAAAAATGCACAATACTCAACTACTCAATGGTCAATACTTTTTATTACTTACTGTCAACTTAATTTAAAGGTTGGCAATGTCAAAATGCATCATATATTACAGTGTAAAGATCTTCATAAGTAGGGTGGGGTATTTTTAGAAATGTTCCGGTTCGGCTTCTGGTTCCATTTAAATGATCTATTATTATGTTTTTTTTTTACTATTTTACCTTCACTGAATGTAGCGTTGCTGGAAGGTAGTAAGTAATGTTGAGTAATGTTAGTCCATCAATCAGCATGTGTTTCAAAGTTGATGTTTTTTACACTATCAATAACGTTTTAGTCCCTTGAGGGCTGAGACACTTGTTAATTTCCCTTAATTAATGAAATATAAACGGTTAAACTTAAACATATACTGTATACACACTCTCCATAAAGTCCCTATTTTACAAATAATAATGCAGTCAGGAGATGGTGTGATGCAATGAGTGGTTTCCACATTTTTAAACATTTAAAATGCATTAAAATAAATATTTTCTATCACTTTGTTTATCACTCTTGAAATGACATGTACACTAAATAATCTAACCCTCATACTTGCATAACAATAGCAGTCTATTTATTTAGTGGTCCAAGTTGAAGCCAGTATGTATATTAATGACAATATGGGACAAATATAATGTAATTTATAGTGACGGCAGATGCAGTCAGTTAGATGTACAGTCAGACAAAACGATGTGCAGTTATCAAAGGCGCAAGTGCACATACAGCAATTAAAGACGCGACAGCGCAATGAGTCTGTGGAATGCGCGTTATTGGAATCAATGTGCTCAGTAATTAAAGAGGCAGGGAGGTGTCTGTTATTTGGTTCGTGACATCTTTTACGGAAACGCCGAATAATTTTCAAAGAACAAAACCGGTTCTGAATAAGAACTGGTTTTCGGTTCCCATCCCTATCTGCAGTATCTTGCTGGTAATATTTATTTCATATAAAATGTCATACCATGTAATGAAACTGCACAGGAATGGATACGTTTTAATTTTGGTCGTAATGCCTCTCGCTTCACATCTGGCTCTGACACCACAAGCGCCTGTCAGGGCATCATCCTCTGCTATTGATAGAAGAGCATCATAAACATCTCCTAAATGGTGACGGATAGGTTTGAGTGCTTCAATCCTGCTTTCCCATCTAGTATTGCTGAGAGGCTTAACTGTAAGGCCACTGTCACCTATGTGCCGTTTTAACACCTGACAGCGAGAAGTGGAAGCGGCGAAAAAGTTGTAGAGTAAAGAATTCCACAGCCTGCAGGCAGCACGATGCCGCATCATTCACCACTAAGTTAAGAGAGTGAGCACTGCACGGGATATAGAATGCTCTTGGATATATGTCCTGCACTCTCTTTTGGACACCACTGTGTTTCCCCCGCATATTTGATCCGTTGTCGTATCCTTGACCTCTCATATCCATTATGTCAATCCCTAGATTGCCAAGTTTCTTAACCACGACATCTGTCATGCCAGCACCGGTGGAATCCGTTAAATGCGCGAATTCTAAAAAAATGTTCCTTAACCCTCACACAACTTTCCAGTGCTGTCACAAAGCGCACAACAACTTTCATCTGTTCCGTTCTACTCGCATCAGGTGTGCAGTCTTAGATTAACGAAAAGTATTTGGCTGATTTGAGCATTTTGAGAATTTCCTGCTGAATCTGAGATGCAAGCATTCCTATGATTTCATTGTGAATCTCTTTGCCCAAATAATGAACATGAGTTTCCTTAGACTGTATTCTTCTGATGTGCTCTGCCATAACACTATCAAACAGTCCAATCGTCTCTACAAGTTTCAAGAAATTTCCGTTGTTATGTTCATATAAATGATCTGTGCTGCCACGGAATGCCATGTTTTGCATCGCCATCACTCTCACAATGCTCACCAAACGTTCCAACACCTGCTGCCAGTGTAATGTTTCACATAATATTTTACGCTGATTTTGCGCATCAATTGTGTTTTGAGTGGCCAACCTTGTGTCCAACTCTTTCCATTAATGGAAACACTCCAGATGTTCATTTGACTTCTCGTGTGAATTCAGTATGCTGGAGAGATTTTTCCAGTCTTTAACACTGTCTTTAGCCAGAGCAGATTTTCTCTCACTTTCAGAAAAAAGTTTACAACAAAAGCAAAACGTTGCGTCCTTTCTAATCGAATAAACCAGCCATGGTCTGTCTAGTTTCTCCCCGTTAGCTAATGTTCGACTGTAATGAGCCTCTGAAAATCTCCTGCTCCAACTGTCTTTTGGGAAAATAATTCCTTTGGTTTGATGTGGCCCTCCCTGTACCAAAGTGTCTTTAAGTCCAGGATTTATTATTGCTGGCCATTTGCCGGGATCGTGACATATTTCCTTACCTTCTGATGGTAATATTTCTCCCTGCTGTTCCGTCTGTCCCTCATCAGATGAGCTAGTTATGGCTAAGCTGATAATTGTAACCTAATGTAAAACAAACAAATAAATTAACAATTCTCTCTCTCTCTCTTTCCGCCCTGGCTGAGCTGCCGCTCTAGGCGGCTGCCTAGTTCGCCTATAGGCACGCGCCGGCCCTGTAAGCAGCTCCGCTCGAGTCTGCGCATGTGGCTGTAGAGTGCTCTATTAATGCGAGCCCTCTTATAAAGAAAAAAAGAAAAAGAAAAAAAAAATTCCCTGCTCAGTTAAACTACATTTTAAGACTGCAAAGCATACCATCATATGCAGGGTTCCCCAGCATCAGGGTAGGTATTATATATAATAACAAAAAAGGGGTAATTTACCCAGTCTAAAGTGCTGGAAAATTAAATGTCTTTGGAAGTGCTTGGATTTACTCGAGGGCTTAAGAACCCTGGTGTACCTTTCTCTGAACAACAGAGGGCGTGTTCGACTCACCAGCACTGTGCAAATGTCACACCCAGGGGCTGGCTATGCTTTAACTAAGCCACACCCCTTCTCAACTTCCACCTCGAGGAGGTCCCCAAACCCGACCCAATGGCCAAACAACACGAGAACAAGTAAGTGATAAAACAATCTTTATTTAAATATCTAAAAATAGCTTGGGGAATAGGGAAAGGGCAATTAAAACTAAACTCTGACTCGGCCCTCCAGATGGGCTATGGCCGGGAAGAGGTCAGGGAGCAAGGGGGCCACGGGGATCCGGGGCGTGGGACTCGGGCCCCGGCCTGAGTCTTAGGTATCCGTAGCGCCCTCCTTCTTCCTCCTCTTCGCTGAATACAGCTCACGGTAAGTACTGGTTCACACAGTTCGTTCTCGAGGTGCTCACTCTCTTTCTCTTCCTCCACAGGCAACGGGCTCTTTCTCTTTCTCCACAGGCAACGGCTGGGACACACAGGCACAGTTAATTCAGCTTGGTTTTGCTCTCACCTCTTCGCTGATTACAGCTCACAGTAAGTACTGGTTCACACAGTTCGTTCCTTGGGTGCTCACTCGCTTTCTCTTTCTCCACAGGCAACGGCTGGGACACACAGGCACAGTTAGTTCAGCTTGGTTTTGCTCTCACCTCTTCGCTGATTACAGCTCACAGTAAGTACTGGTTCACACAGTTCGTTCCTTGGGTGCTCACTCGCTTTCTCTTTCTCCACAGGCAGCGGCGTAAGTGCAGGTTTCCTCAGTCTCTCCTCGTGTTACCCACTCTCTCTCCTTTTCTCTCCACAGGTATCAACTTGGGCACAATAGCACAGTTAGTTTGCTTTGAATGGCTCTCACCTCTTCGCTGGACACAGCGTACTGTAAGTACAGGGTTCGCTCTATTCCTCCTCGTGTTATTCACTCTCTCTCTCCTTTTCTCTCCACAGGTATCAACTTGGGCACAATAGCACAGTTAGTTTGCTTTGAATGGCTCTCACCTCTGGGCTGGACACAGCGTACTGTAAGTACAGGGTTCGCTCTATTCCTCCTCGTGTTATTCACCTCTCTCTCCTTTTCTCTCCACAGGTATCAACTTGGGCACAATAGCACAGTTAGTTTGCTTTAAATGGCTCTCACCTCTGGGCTGGACACAGCGTACTGTAAGTACAGGGTTCGCTCTATTCCTCCTCGTGTTATTCCCTCTCTCTCCTTTTCTCTCCACAGATATCAACTTGGGCACAATAGCACCGTTAGTTTGCTTTGAATGGCTCTCACCTCTGGGCTGAACACAGCGCACTGTAAGTACAGGTTTCCTCTGTTTCTCCTTGTGTTACTCACTCTCTTTCCTTTCCTCTCCACAGGTATCAACTTGGACACAAAACACAGTTACTCTGCTTTGGATGGCTTTCACCTCTGGGCTGGACACAGCGTACCGTGCTATCTCCGGAGATCTGAAGCACGCTCACAACATATACTGTACTGAACTAGGCTAGGACCAGCAATCTCCTTGTCCTCCCACGCCGAAGTGCGTGAAGGCGGGGGTTTATCTGACAGGACACACGGCAATACACAGCAGCCCACAGCAATATACAGCACCACGTCAAAATTATAGGTTTTCACAGCACGAAGACTCACCCACCACACTCAGTGTACGGAAAGGACACCCGTCTTCCTTCACTTCGCTTGGTTCGGATCTGGCGATGGAATATGCGGCCTAGCTAGTGATGTCGTCGTTGTGACTACTTCAATAAGTATTCCTTCGGCTCTCCCACCACACTATATTAGGGGTAGGGCCGCCCTCCTCCTCCTGGAGAGATCTACACAACGCCAGGTCAATATACAGGGCACTTTCGACTGGCTCTTAGTACTCACATCAATGCCACTTCCAATCCCCTTTTTCACGTCGTCTCAGTTCGCCGTATAATCTGTTCACTTCTCAACCTTTAAGGTTCGCGATGTCTTCACAATCATACAATTCCAGCCTGAGGGAGAGAGAGAGTTAGACAGCTACCAGCAGCGTACCAAGACGGGCACAACCCAGTGCTTCACACACACCAAAAAGAGCTTTCCAGACTGGGAAATAACTTGGCCTTAAGTACTGCCTTGTCCAGCGTATCCTCCAATCACCAACCGCTGTCCCTAACTAGGCACAGGTGCATCGAATTCCCTGATTTTCCTTCTTACGGCGCTACCGGAAGTTCCGGTGTTCTGTTTTTCCGGTCCGGGCGGAAACGCTTCCGGGCGGAACCAAACTTCCCGAATTTTGGTTCCGCCCCTAAAGATCGTCACCTTGTGACATCCTCCCCCGCCAATCCGTTCTAGTCCCTAGAACGTCCTCGGGCTGTCCACTCCCCATAGCGGGCAGGGGGTCGGCCTCGGTTCTCTCGCTGGGATCGTCTCACTGGTGAATCGGGCTCAGCTTGTTCAGGGGCTGCTTCTGGTTCTCTCGGGGCGATCGGGGGTGGTGCCACCACGGGTCTCCCTGGTACCACAGCCCAACCTTCAATCCAGGGGGCCGCTGGTACAGGTTCCGTGGGGACTTCTTCCACGGCTTCAGGGTAGTTAGGGCATGGGCGAATCATGTTCCGGTGCACCACACGGTCGGGGCCTGACTTCCCTTCTGGCCGGATGGTATAGACCGGCTGCCCCGGCCTCTGCTGCCGGCAGACTACATAAGGGGTGGCCTCCCAACGGTCACTCAGTTTCCCCTTCCCCTGCCGCCGATTATCTCTCACCAACACCCTCTCTCCTGGCAGTAGAGGGGCTTCTCTAGCAGTCCGATCATACAACCGCTTACTTTTCTCTCCTGCCGTCTGTATCCTTTTCGACACCTGCTCGTAGGCGAAATGCAAGCGCTGGTGATGGCGCCCCACCCACTCCGTTACACTTGCTTCCTCTTGGTCGGCTATCACTCCTAGGACCAGGTCAGTAGGCATTCGTATGTGTCTGCCAAACATCAGGTAAGTGGGAGCGTAACCCGTAGTACTATGTATACTGTTGTTATAGGCCTGTAGGAGGTTTGGCAAGGCACTCACCCAATCGTCCTGCCGTTGTTGGTCCAAGGTCCCCAGCAGCCCCAATAGGGTCTGATTGAATCTCTCACAGCCGCCGTTCCCCTGAGGATGATACGAAGTGGTGTGAGTTTTCGTGCAACCGTACAACTGGCATAGTTCTCTAATTACCCTGGACTCAAAGTTGGCTCCTTGATCGGAGTGCAGAAACTCCGGGCATCCGAACGTCTGGAAGACGGCCCGCCATAAAACTGTAGCGGTGGTGGTTGCAGTCTGGTCGAGGGTGGGGATAGCCCAAGCGTACTTTGTGAACAAATCCGTTATTACCAAGATGTTCTGGTAGCGATCTCGTGGTCGGCCCAGTGTCAAGAAGTCCATAGCCATGATATGAAGGGGGGCCTTCGCATGGATGGGTACCATTGGCGCTCGGACCTCCCGTCTGGACTTAAACAATATGCATCTCGGGCAAGCTTGAATTAGGGCGTGCACCGATGCCTCTAGCCCGGGCCAAAAGAAGAATCTCCTAAGCAGGGACACGGTCCTCTCCTGTCCCTGATGCCCCAACTGGTTGTGGTACGCCGAAACTAAAGCCGTTACCTCATCTGCGGGTACCACGATCTGGCGTACTTCTTCGCCCAACTTCGGGTCACTGACCCTTCTGCACAAAACGCCATCTCTCAGCTCCAGCCTGTCCCATTGCCCCAGCAGCCTCCTCCCAGTATCCGTCTGGGCTAACCTCTCCGCTGGCGTCAGCCGTCGGCCCTGTTCCAGCCATTCTCTTACCAGCCGCACATCTTGATCCCTGGCCTGTCTCTCCCTCCACCGACGGGGATCCCATCCCCAGTTCTCAGGCACGGCCTCTTGTCTGCTGCCTGGTGCCTCTACTGCTCCTACCATATAGCCCTCCTCCGGGCTGGCCCCTCCGGGGCTTTCCGCTTCGGGCAGCCTTGAGAGGACGTCCGCGTTCGTGTGTTCACGCCCTGGTCGGTACTGTAGTTGATAGTCAAAGTTGGCCAGTTGGGCCACCCACCGCTGCTCCACGGCTCCCAGCTTCGCCGTCTGTAAGTGTACTAATGGGTTATTGTCTGTAATGATCGTCACCTTGGCACCCCAGAGGTAGTCTTTAAATTTCTCACTTAGGGCCCACTTCAACGCCAGCAGCTCCAATTTGAAAGAACTATAGTTCGCATCGTTCCTCTCGGCTGGGTGGAGGCTCCGGCTGGCGTACGCGATGACCCTCTCAACTCCGTCCTGCCGTTGAGCCAACACCGCTCCCAGCCCGAGATTGCTGGCATCTGTATACAAAAGGAATGGTTTTGTGAAATCTGCGTATGCCAAGATAGGGGCCTGTAGCAGCTCCTGCTTCAATGTCTGGAACGCCGACTCACAATTTGCATCCCAGTCTACGTTGGGCGACCCCCGGCCCCGGTTACGACCTGTGCCAACCAGCAACTGATTAAGGGGTTTAGCAATTTTTGAAAAGTCCTTTATGAAACGCCTATAGTATCCCACAAATCCTAAAAAGGATCGCACTTGCCTCACTGTCCTCGGGGCCTTCCAGTCCTTCACGGCCGATACCTTTCCAGGATCTACGGACACTCCAGCCGCACTGACCACGTGGCCCAGAAAGTTGACTTCTCTCCGTAGTAAGTGACACTTATTGGGCTGTAGTTTCAATCCGTACTTCTCCATGGCCCGAAAGACTTCCTCGAGGTGCCTCAGGTGTGAATCAAAATCTGGGGAGTAGACAATCACATCATCCAGGTAAACTAATACTGACTCCATTAACTGACCTCCCAAGCACCGCTGCATCAGCCGCTGGAAGGTGGCCGGAGCGTTACAGAGCCCGAAAGGCATCCGGTCCCATTCAAATAGTCCAAACGGGGTTGTAAAGGCAGTCTTCTCCCGGTCTGCTTCGGCCACCTGCACCTGCCAGTAGCCACTGGCCAAATCTAGGGTAGAGTACCATGCCGACTGCGTGAGGCTGGCAAGCGAATCTTCGACCCGTGGCAAAGGGAAAGCGTCTTTCTTAGTCACGAGGTTCAGCTTACGGTAGTCCACGCAGAATCTCCAAGCCCCCGTCTTCTTTTGCACCAGCACTATGGGGGCCGCCCACGGGCTGCTGCTTTCCCTAACAACTCCTTGCTTCAGCATGCCTTGCAGGAGTGTACGTACCTCGGTATACAAAGTGGGCGGAATTGGGCGATACCTCTCCCGGCTGGGCCCTGCATCCCCGGTAGGTATATGATGTTGTACCACCTGGGTGCATCCGTAGTCTTCGTCGTGGGTGGCGAACACATGCTGCCATCTCCGAAGGAGGGCCTGTAACTTCTGTGTCTGTGCTTGCTCTAAATCCTCCCCTTGTAACGACTCACCCGCCAGGTGGCTCGGCACACTCCTCTCCATACCACCCCATGGGGTGTCTACTTGTGTCAGGGCCACCTCGATGACAGTGGGGCACACCTGACGAAAACTAATATCCCTCTCTTCCCTTACTTGGTGGGATGTAACCGTTGTCAGACGGGCTAATCGTTGGTGCCGATGTAGTTGCACCGCGTATGGATGTACATTCCGTATCCTCACGGGGACTCTCCCCCGCCGGACCGTCGATAATCCTCGTGCCACTTCCACTTGTGGACAATCCACATGGGGCTCCACCAGCACCCACTCTTCTGGGCCCGCTCTTCGGGGCGGTACTCGCGCCCACACAACAGCCTCACTTTTTGCGGGGACAGACAAAGCAAAACGACACATCACTCTTCCTACCTCTTCCTGTTCCCTGCGGACTTGGCTCATTTGCACCCTTCGACAGTCAGCTACCACACACTCCCACTTGGGCCTCTCTGCAGGTGGTATCTTCGATACGGGCCTAGCCCGAAATAGCTCTTCCCAGCAATCAGCGAGGACATTCATGCCCAACAGGGCTCGATGTGCACCCAGACAATGGTCTTGCACGATAATCACACCTTTCTGGGGGACCATCACTCCGTGAACCTCTAGGTCCGTCAATCGGTAGCCAATATATGGGATGTCGAGGCCGTTTGCGCCCTTCAGAGTAAGCCAGGGGGCCTCCGCCCCTGGTGCCCCTTGTTTCCCAAACACTTCTTCGGATAAACTCTCAGCAAACAACGTCACTTGGGAGCCTGTGTCTACCAGGCATTGAATCTCCTTGCCGCACACTCTCACCTTCGCCACGGGGCTACGCCCAATCATCTGGCTCCTAGAGCCATATCCTCTTCCAGGGTCTTCTCGAGGGGTCCCGGCCACACGACCCACAGTGGCCGGCCGACCTAAAAACCCCCTTCTGACGCCCTGCGGGGCCCACACTGACGGCTATAGTGACCTGGTTTGCCACAGCGGTTACAGATGGGTCGCCCTTGCTCGTCCCATTCGAAACGGGGCCGGTTAAAGTGGTTCGGGCGCCTGAACGGCTCTCGGCCTCCCTCTGAGTACACTCGGTCTCGGGGCGCCGGCCGTGGTTCCTCCCGCGCCCGTCCTTGGCGCAATTCTCCTACGAGGGCTTTAGACAGTTCAGACATCTGATCGCGGACATCTTTCAAAAGTTCAGCCTTCAGTGCTTGCTTCCAGTCAGGGCCTCCGGGTTGTGCTGGTGCTACTTCACTGACAACCGCACACACTGGGGAACCACTCACCTCAGTCTCATCACCTTCCAGGGCCAGTGCCTCTTTCTTCAGATCTTCGAACGTAAGACCCGGGTCCCTTCGAAACTGGATACGTAGGCTCTGTCTCACCGGACCCTCCTTCAACCCCAGAAGAAACTGGTCCCGCAATAGAGTCTCTCCATCTCCCAACCCGTGGTCCCGACGGGTCTGTAGTCGGGCGAATTGCTCTCGCAACCTCAGGGCGAAAGCTCTAATCGGTTGGCGGGGGCCCTGCTTACAATTGAAGAACTGGGAGCGAAGGACAGCTACGGGGGTGTGGTCACCATACTGTTCAGTGAGGAACTGGAACACGGTTTGGGCGTTGGCTCTAACGGCTTCGGGGGCGGCATGCACCTCTCGCCGCGCTTCTCCATCCAGGGAGTTTAACACAAATTGAAGCCGCTGGGCTGCACTAAGGCCCTGTAGGTCGGCCAAGTACTCTAGTTGAGCCTTCCATTCAGACAATCGTACCTCGGATTCTGTCCCCCCATATTTTTGAATCCAGGGGCTCCCCATAAAAACGGGCATGGCACGGGGTTGGGCTGAAAGCCCCGCGTTGTCGGTCATTGGACGACCTTGGTTACTCAACTCGAGGTGGAAACCCTGCCGACTACGCCAAATCTGTCACACCCAGGGGCTGGCTATGCTTTAACTAAGCCACACCCCTTCTCAACTTCCACCTCGAGGAGGTCCCCAAACCCGACCCAATGGCCAAACAACACGAGAACAAGTAAGTGATAAAACAATCTTTATTTAAATATCTAAAAATAGCTTGGGGAATAGGGAAAGGGCAATTAAAACTAAACTCTGACTCGGCCCTCCAGATGGGCTATGGCCGGGAAGAGGTCAGGGAGCAAGGGGGCCACGGGGATCCGGGGCGTGGGACTCGGGCCCCGGCCTGAGTCTTAGGTATCCGTAGCGCCCTCCTTCTTCCTCCTCTTCGCTGAATACAGCTCACGGTAAGTACTGGTTCACACAGTTCGTTCTCGAGGTGCTCACTCTCTTTCTCTTCCTCCACAGGCAACGGGCTCTTTCTCTTTCTCCACAGGCAACGGCTGGGACACACAGGCACAGTTAATTCAGCTTGGTTTTGCTCTCACCTCTTCGCTGATTACAGCTCACAGTAAGTACTGGTTCACACAGTTCGTTCCTTGGGTGCTCACTCGCTTTCTCTTTCTCCACAGGCAACGGCTGGGACACACAGGCACAGTTAGTTCAGCTTGGTTTTGCTCTCACCTCTTCGCTGATTACAGCTCACAGTAAGTACTGGTTCACACAGTTCGTTCCTTGGGTGCTCACTCGCTTTCTCTTTCTCCACAGGCAGCGGCGTAAGTGCAGGTTTCCTCAGTCTCTCCTCGTGTTACCCACTCTCTCTCCTTTTCTCTCCACAGGTATCAACTTGGGCACAATAGCACAGTTAGTTTGCTTTGAATGGCTCTCACCTCTTCGCTGGACACAGCGTACTGTAAGTACAGGGTTCGCTCTATTCCTCCTCGTGTTATTCACTCTCTCTCTCCTTTTCTCTCCACAGGTATCAACTTGGGCACAATAGCACAGTTAGTTTGCTTTGAATGGCTCTCACCTCTGGGCTGGACACAGCGTACTGTAAGTACAGGGTTCGCTCTATTCCTCCTCGTGTTATTCACCTCTCTCTCCTTTTCTCTCCACAGGTATCAACTTGGGCACAATAGCACAGTTAGTTTGCTTTAAATGGCTCTCACCTCTGGGCTGGACACAGCGTACTGTAAGTACAGGGTTCGCTCTATTCCTCCTCGTGTTATTCCCTCTCTCTCCTTTTCTCTCCACAGATATCAACTTGGGCACAATAGCACCGTTAGTTTGCTTTGAATGGCTCTCACCTCTGGGCTGAACACAGCGCACTGTAAGTACAGGTTTCCTCTGTTTCTCCTTGTGTTACTCACTCTCTTTCCTTTCCTCTCCACAGGTATCAACTTGGACACAAAACACAGTTACTCTGCTTTGGATGGCTTTCACCTCTGGGCTGGACACAGCGTACCGTGCTATCTCCGGAGATCTGAAGCACGCTCACAACATATACTGTACTGAACTAGGCTAGGACCAGCAATCTCCTTGTCCTCCCACGCCGAAGTGCGTGAAGGCGGGGGTTTATCTGACAGGACACACGGCAATACACAGCAGCCCACAGCAATATACAGCACCACGTCAAAATTATAGGTTTTCACAGCACGAAGACTCACCCACCACACTCAGTGTACGGAAAGGACACCCGTCTTCCTTCACTTCGCTTGGTTCGGATCTGGCGATGGAATATGCGGCCTAGCTAGTGATGTCGTCGTTGTGACTACTTCAATAAGTATTCCTTCGGCTCTCCCACCACACTATATTAGGGGTAGGGCCGCCCTCCTCCTCCTGGAGAGATCTACACAACGCCAGGTCAATATACAGGGCACTTTCGACTGGCTCTTAGTACTCACATCAATGCCACTTCCAATCCCCTTTTTCACGTCGTCTCAGTTCGCCGTATAATCTGTTCACTTCTCAACCTTTAAGGTTCGCGATGTCTTCACAATCATACAATTCCAGCCTGAGGGAGAGAGAGAGTTAGACAGCTACCAGCAGCGTACCAAGACGGGCACAACCCAGTGCTTCACACACACCAAAAAGAGCTTTCCAGACTGGGAAATAACTTGGCCTTAAGTACTGCCTTGTCCAGCGTATCCTCCAATCACCAACCGCTGTCCCTAACTAGGCACAGGTGCATCGAATTCCCTGATTTTCCTTCTTACGGCGCTACCGGAAGTTCCGGTGTTCTGTTTTTCCGGTCCGGGCGGAAACGCTTCCGGGCGGAACCAAACTTCCCGAATTTTGGTTCCGCCCCTAAAGATCGTCACCTTGTGACACAAACCAATTGCAATCTGACTGGAGCAGTGCATACCGGGTAGTATATTGTCCGACTACTGCCCTGACGCACATGACCATCACGTGTGGCATCAAGTATCGTGAGAGTGTTCGAGAGCAGCCGGCTGATTCAGCCTGCAGTTTCTCCAGAGTGACAGCTGGAGCGCTGACGACGACACAGCTGTTCACGATTGGCCAGACTCACCACATGACTACGATCACGTGTGTTTCGGGGTTTATTCAACATTTCAGTTCCAATAATGGCCACAAATCTGCGTTTAGAACGGTAAAAGCTTTTAATGTAGTCAGCTGTTGTATTGAGTCACGTCATCATCCTACACCGATTAAAGCGTATATACCCCTCTGTATTAGCAAAAAAAATAATAAATAAGGCATATGATCATGTGACCTTTGTTCTTGAAATATATGGCACCGTATTAAGCAGTGTAGAGTATCTCTGCTCACAAAATGTTCTGAAACGCCTGAGTATTTGACAATTCTACATTTTATTTACTTCATAGGGATAAGTGTGTGATTATAGACATGTGTGTTCTCATGAACCGATTATGGACAGCCTTCTGAAGCAGACTAATGGTCTATAGCTGATCTACAGCTAAATATAGAAGCGTTGGTTATAACCAGTGGATATTTTGTACTACGTACATTTAATAATAATAAAATATGACACTGACCACATGGGAAGAGGAAACTGAGGAGGAGAATGAGAAGAATGAGGAGGAGGAGGAGAAGAATGAGGAGGAGGATGAGAAGAATGAGGAGGAGGATGAGAAGGAGATGAAGAATGAAGAGGAGGATGAGAAGGATGAGGAGGAGGATGATAAGAATGAGGAGGAGGATGAGAAGAAGGAAATGGGGAAGGAGATGGAGGATGAGAAGAATGGGAAGAAGAATGAGGAGGAGGATGAGAAGAATGAAATGGAGAAGGAGATGGAGGAAGAAAAGAATGAGGAGGCGAATGAGAAGGAATGGAGAGGAAGGAGAATGAGAAGAACGAGGAAGGAACTGCTGTTTTCTCCAGCTGGAGAGAAAACCCTCGCTGCTTTGTAAAAAAAAAAAAACCCCGGGGGCTGCTGTTTAATGGAGATGGAGAAGTCAAAGTTGAATGAGAACGCGATACCTGAGGGGGCCGCTGTTATCCCTCAAGCGAGGGACGAACTCCCCCCCTGCTACTTAAATGGAGGTGGAGAAGTAGAATGTGGAGGAGAATAAAAATAAAATAAATTAAAAATAAATTAAAAGGGGCTGCTGTTTTCTCCTGCTGGGAGATCACCCCTTGCCGCGATACCTGAGGGGGCCGCTGTTATCCCTCAAGCGAGGGACGAACTCCCCCACAGAAGAAAGGGAAAGAGAACACCCTTTGCTGCTTTGGCTGCAGGGGACTGCTGTTCATCCTTCAGCAGAGGATGAACACCCCTGCTACTTAAATGGAGACAGAGAAGGTAAAGTTGAATGGAGAAAAAAAAATTAAAGGAAAACGGGCTGCTGTTTTCTCTTGCGGAAGATCACCCCTTGCTGCGATACCTGAGGGGGCCGCTGTTATCCCTCAAGCGAGGGACGAACTCCCCCTCAGAAGAAAGGGACCTGCTGTTCTCTCCAGCTGGAGAGAACACCCTTTGCTGCTATAGCTGCAGGGGACTGCTGTTCATCCTTCAGCAGAGGTTGAACACCCCTGCTACTTAAAATAAGAGAGGACTTGCTATTCTCTCCCTCGCTTTTTAGAGGGGAGAACACCCCTCTCCTACCATAGGCTGCATTTAGAACATCTCTATAACATTGTCTTTCTCTTTTGCAGGAAGGAAACAAAGAAACGCTACTCTCCTACCACTCATATCAAGCTCAGGGACATGCTGCTCGTTCGCGGTTCTCCCGCTGGAGAAAAATACCCTTCGCTGCTATTACCAGCTACCTTAATTATAGAGAGGCCCGCTATTTTCTGCCTCTTTAGAAGGGAGAATACCCCTTCACTAGCCAGTAGGCTACATTAAGGAAAAATCAATAACACTATCTTTTCTCTTTGCAGGATTGGAACAAGGTTGGTTTTGTGGGGTTCTTCTTCAGGCCGTAATACCTCTTATTATGTTCTCGGGGTTAATGTTAAAGTTCTTGTATGTTCAGTTATTCTGGGAGCAAGAACCCCCCTAAGGAACCATACCGCCAAAGATAAATTGTGTTCGATAAACTCAAGTAAACTTGCCAAAGTGGTTCCTGTCTGAACTATATCAGGGTAATGTCTCGATTCTCAAAAAATGTGTAGCCTAAGTAAATGCGTTTTTGCATCTTAATAGATTGTTATTTGATCAATAAATGGTGATGGGCAAAGCAGACTAATAGTGTAATCTATGAACATAACTACACTTGAACACCTGAACTACACTTTTTATTTTGGGTGTCATGCCATAAAATATTTTTAATACAACTGACTTTGCATTTAATAACAGTATTGTTAGTTAATAATTATATCACTTTCATTTGACAGAGAGTAGGGTAAAGAAAATTTACATTATCAAATACCATTTTCTTTCAGTCTATCCAGAGTTCAGGCACTCTGAAAAACTCCCATTATAATCACTGAAGCTGTTTACTCTGTGAAATGAATATCTTACTTTCGTACGTACATCTGCGTGTGGGGTGGTGTTGGCGCAGTAAATAAGACACATGCCTTTGGTGTGAGAGACCCGGGTTAGAATCCACTGTGAGACACCAATGTGTCCCTGAGCAAGACACTTAACCCCTAGTTGCTCTAGAGTAATGCGACCTCCGATATATATAGCAATTGTAAGTCGCTTTGGATAAAAGCGTCAGCTAAATGAATAAATGTAAGTGTAATCTGCAATTTTTGTGTCAGTGAACAAAACTGCATTTCAGCAATGACGCATCTGAACGTCTCTGATTGGCTATTGCATTCATAAGCTCAACAGAATTGTGTTTGATTGGTTATAATGCTGCACAAATGCGTCTGTCTCTGGCTCAGTACCAGCCAAAGCGCGAATGCAAATTTGAATTTAGCAGCTGACACTAAAGTGAACGATCTAATCATACCAGTGTGATTGTATCAAATATATTATTCGGCTATTTTTTTGTCTTCTGGAAGCTGCATTCAAAATACGCTTGGCTCAGAAATCACTTTGAATTGGGCATGACGTCTCTGATTACAGGCAAGTAACCCCTATCCATATAGTTAGTACATGTAGTTAATTAATATTACTCAGTACTTAAATGTATAATTACTAGGGGTGTAACGATACGCGTATTCGTATTGAACCGTTCGGTACGAGGCTTTCGGTTCGGTACGCGGTACGCATTATGGACCGAACGGTTCGTTGGACTAATTAATTATATTTGGAAAAAAAAAAATTGTGAAATATAATGATATGCGTTCAACAAGGTAGCCCAATAACCCAAACGACGTAACAGGCAATGCCCCTGACACCCCCGAAGAATCGCCAGGAAAGCTGTGTCATGGAGACATATCTCCATTCAAGGAACAACAGACTATGATAGAGCTCCCGCTAAAAGTTTTTAAAACTCCGCCTACGCCATAGCGCAGCGCAAATCGCGTTGTATCTGAAGGGCAACGCTGAACCCAGCGGCAAGCGCCGCGCATACCGCGTCCTGTGTGAAAGGCCCACTCTGTAGTGGAAAACGTAGGTTTTAAGAACATGCTTAATGTAATTGAGCCCCGTTACAATATTCCTTCACGAGCCCATTTCAGACAGACCGTAATTCCTGCTTTGTTCCAAAAAACATAAGCCCTATAGAGAACCAATTGAGTAAAAACACACTCAATATAAAGAGTTATAGAGTTCCATATAAAAAGTTACATCTTTGTATTTGTTCATAACTACTACAATAATATAACATTTTCATTTTTTTATAAGGAGCTGTTTTTGTTTTATACAGTATGCTGCTAAGAAAACACTATAGAAGATGGGTAAAGAAAAGCTCCATCATTGTTCAATGTAAAAAAAAAAAACATACTTTGTTAGTTTTAATAAATAAAACATTTTTTAAAAATCAAGGAAATTTATCTGCCAATTTTTTCTTTTTGCTGTATCTAAAACGTACCGAACCGTACCGAACCGAACCGTGACACCAGTGTATCGTATCGAACTGAACCGTGAATTTTGTGAACCGTTACACCCCTAATAATTACACTATAACAAGGACATCTTATAATAAAGTGTAAAAATGATAAAAAATAAACTAAAACAATTACATAAACTGATATTTATAAAGGATTTACTTTTTAAAAACTGCAAAAAAAGAAATAACTGCAAAAATAAATAAAAATCATTGCATTCCTTTAATAAGACTTGGTAACACTTTATAACACCTTTCATTAATAAATAATTAACAAATATTACCTTAACAAATCATATATATATATATATATATATATATATATATATATATATATATATATATATATATATATATATATATATATATATATGGTAACAGTTTAGAATAGGTAACACCTATTAGTTGCTTATTAGCATGCATATTACTAGATTATTAGCCATGTATTAGTGCTAATTAAGAACACATTAATGCCTAATTCTACTTGACCTTATTCTACATTAATAGTTAACAAGTGTTACCTATTCTAAAGTGTTACTATATATACACTACCAAGCATCCAATTGCGGGGAAAGTTGTGCTGAATGAGATTTATAAAATGCAAAATAAACACAACCAAAAGCACGCTTTCCCAAAGGTATAAAGAATCAAACCAAAGTTCTAAGTGCTTCAAGTGGTTTTCACAATTACAGATATCACTTTAGGCCAGTTTAGCCAGTTTCCCTTTTTCCTTTTACACAGATAGCCACACAGTAAAAAATAAATAAATAAATAAATAAATAAACAAATAAAAAAATAAATCAAACAAAGTACAAAGAAACTGAATTTGAGCACTTAACCCCCAGATAGACAACGGTAGTGGCTTATAATGCTTTCTAAAGGAAGAATAACCATAAAAGTATAATCAAAGATACATTCTCATAATCACTTACATCTATTGACTATTCAAACATACACATTTCTCATTGTAAATTCTGTACATCTCAACATTGTTATTACTACTGTCTTCTCCAAGGACAGGTTATTAATGAATACAAATTAACATTGACATCAAAACAGTATATGACTACTGAACCATTTCCCCTGAGTGTACATATATATTTATCAAAATTAAATGAAATAAATGTTACTCACTCTGTGGCGCATTGCGTCGCATTAAAAATTCACACAGCTGTCATCTCACATGCACCTTCACGCGCCTTCGTTCTCCCCTCTAGTATTATTTTATTAAAGGACAAAAGAGTTTAGTTTACTTTCCATTTCACTTCACAATGCAATGGACTAACAACTTCTTTCGCAAAGCTTATTTTCCTATGTGGTGCTGGTACTGGGGTTGGTCGTGGACAAGGTTGAAAGGTGAGACCGATGGACCCTTTTTGAACCCCGCATTCGTCTGGTTCCACCAAATATGTGGTTCCTTGAACATCCTTCACCACGTAGACCTGTGGTGCCCATACATCCTGAATTTTATTTCTCCCTGCCGGATGGTGCCTCAAGTAAACTTGCTGTCCAACAGCGATCTCAGGGCAATACACCTCACTCTCATGCTGTTCTGTCCGTTCCGCTGCTTTCCTTTCTGCATACTCTCTCGCTCTAGCATGAGCGTCCTGGAGTTGCTCCCTGTGCACAGTCAGCCAGTTGATTTCCATACCCTCCTCAGACTCCCGTCCCAACAAAGCATCAACCGGAAGGTACGGTTGTGTACCAAACAACATATAATAGGGGGAGTATCCCGTGGAGGAGTGGGGTGTCACGTTATAAGCATATACTAATTCCGGTAAGTGCTCAGGCCATTTCTTCTTCTTGTGTGTGTGTGGGGGGGGGGGGGGGGTAGCAAACGCAACAGGTCATGTAGAGTGCGGTTAAACTGCTCACAGTGGGGATTCCCTTGTGGATGATATGGGGTGGTCCTCGATTTTCACACCCCATACAACCTGCAAAGTTCCGCAATGACCTCGCTCTCAAAGTTTCTCCTCTGGTCAGAGTGCAGTCTCTGTGGCACCCCATATTTGAGAAACCACTCTTTCAGGAGCACCTTAGCGGTGGTATCTGCCTTCTGGTCCTGTGTGGGGAATGCTTGACAAAACTTAGTGAAAACGTCCGTCACCACCAGCGTTTTCTCGACCATCAGAGGCAGGCTCCAGAGTGGTAAAATCAACAGCTACCACTTCCAGTGGTTGGGAAGCCCGAAAAGGGGTCCAGGAAGCCCGAATCTTAGGCTGCGGCAACTTAGCAAGCACACAGCGATGACAATTCTTAACCCAGGTGTCTACAGCTCCATGCATCCCTACCCAATAGCATCTTGGCTTGAGCAGGCTCAGTGTTCTCTCAATTCCCTGGTGTCCCATTTGATCATGGACACTCCGTAGCACTGGTTCAGCCAAGCAAGTGGGAAGCAACAGCTGTTGAAGCTCGCCCAGGAATGCATCATTTACTACATGATACATTATTCCTTCCTCTTCCTTCAGCTTACCCCATTGTTTAAGCAATGACCACACTTGTCGGGGCAGTCCCCTTCTCTCAAGGGCTGTGGGCTTGCTTTGGGCACGCCAAAACTGCTTTAGTAGTTTCAGGAAATGATCCGCATCTTGAAGACGACAATGCTCCTCCTTGGTATACCCAGGTAACGTCGGAGTGTTTCCAAGGGCAGAGTCTGGGCTGACATTCCCCTGTGTCAGCTCTCCTAATGCTGGTCCAAACACTGTAAGATCTGGGTCTATGGCGGTTCCCTTATGCAGCTCACTACAAATGGCCACACAACCATCATACTCGGTATATTCTGCCACCACCTCCACCTCATCCAACCCCGGCCTCCGGGAGAGTGCATCTGCTGCTGTATTGCAACGACCTGGTCGGTAGCAGATCTCAAAATTAAATACAGCTAGTTGGGCCGCCCACCGCTGCTCCACTGCTCCCAGCTTTGCCGTGTTAAGGTGACAGAGTGGATTGCTGTCCATGAGAACAGTGAACCGAGACCCCAGCAGATAGCCCCTGAACTTTTCTACTACCGCCCACTTTAAGGCCAGGAGTTCCAGTTTCATGCTGCTGTAAAAAAAAAAAAAAAAAAAAAAAATCTAAATTACGGCCTATGCTCTCAATGTCAAATGCAGAAATGTTAATCCATGCATTTATGACCTCAAGGTTAGATTATTGTAATGCTTTATTGGGTGGTTGTTCTGCACGCTTAGTAAACAAACTACAGCTAGTCCAAAATGCAGCAGCAAGAGTTCTTACTAGAACCAGGAAGTATGACCATATTAGCCCGGTCCTGTCAACACTGCACTGGCTCCCTATCAAGCATCGTATAGATTTTAAAATATTGCTTATTACTTATAAAGCCCTGAATGGTTTAGCACCTCAGTATTTGAATGAGCTCCTTTTACATTATAATCCTCTACGTCCGCTACGTTCTCAAAACTCAGGCAATTTGATAATACCTAGAATATCAAAATGAACTGCAGGCGGCAGATCCTTTTCCTATTTGGCACCTAAACTCTGGAATAACCTACCTAACATTGTTCGGGAGGCAGACACACTCTTGCAGTTTAAATCTAGATTAAAGACCCATCTCTTTAACCTGGAATACACATAACATATTAATATGCTTTTATTATCCAAATCCGTTAAAGGATTTTTAGGCTGCATTAATTAGGTAAACCGGAACCGGAAACACTTCCTATAACACCCTATGTACTTGCTACATCATTAGAAGAATGGCATCTACACTAATATTTGTCTCTTTCTCTCTTGTTCCGAGGTCACCGTGGCCACCAGATCCAGTCTGTGTCCAGATCAGAGGGTCACTGCAGTCACCCGGATCCAGTACGTATCCAGACCAGATGCTGGATCAGCACCTAGAAAGGACCTCTACATCCCTGAAAGAGAGCGGAGACCAGGACAACTAGAGCCCCAGATACAGATCCCCTGTAAAGACCTTGTCTCAGAGGAGCACCAGGACAAGGCCACAGGAAACAGATGATTCTTCTGCACAATCTGACTTTGCTGCAGCCTGGAATTGAACTACTGGTTTCGTCTGGTCAGAGGAGAACTGGCCCCCCAACTGAGCCTGGTTTCTCCCAAGGTTTTTTTCTCCATTCTGTCACCGATGGAGTTTCGGTTCCTTGCCGCTGTCGCCTCTGGCTTGCTTAGTTGGGGACACTTCATCTACAGCGATATCGTTGACTTGATTGCAAATAAATGCACAGACACTATTTAACTGAACAGAGATGACATAACTGAATCCAATGATGAACTGTCTTTAACAATCATTTTTGCATTATTGACACTGTTTTCCTAATGAATGTTGTTCAGTTGCTTTGACGCAATGTATTTTGTTTAAAGCGCTATATAAATAAAGGTGACTTTGACTTTGACTGTAGTTGCGGTCATTGCGTTCGGCACCTCTCAGCCTCCTACTTGCATAGGCAATTACTTTCTTCCTACCATCCTGAAGCTGGTAAAGGACAGCACCCAGGCCCAAATTACTGGCATCTGTCTCTAACACGAATGGAAGGGAGAAGTCGGCATATCCCAGTACTGGAGCACAGGTCAGCTCCTTCTTGAGATGCTCAAATGCCTGCTGGCATTCCGATGTCCAAGAGCCTTGAAATAACTTGTCACATTGAGACCCACTGCCCTTTTTGGTGCACAAATTCACAACGTCATACAAAGGTCCGGCCACCTTGGAGAAACCTGCGATAAATCGGCGGTAATAACTGCAAAATCCCAAAAAGAATCGCAGTTCCTTCACTGTGCTAGGCACTGGCCACTGCACTACCGCACTGATCTTGTCGGGGTCAGGACCTACCCCTTGAGCCGACACTTGGTGTCCAAGAAATCTTACCTCTGCTTGGAGAAAGTGGCATTTTTCCACTTTGATCTTCAACCCTGATTCCCTCAGCCGACAGAGCACCCTTTCAAGTCTAGACAGGTATGTCTCGAATGTACTTAAATAGACCAAAAGGTCGTCCAAGTAGACAAGAACCATCTGGAACACCAAATCACCCATTACAGCCTGCATGAGTCTCTGAAATGTTGCCGGTGCGTTACAGAGACCGAACGGCATCCGCACATATTCATACAGTCCGAATGGTGTGACAAAGGCAGTCTCATACTGATCTTTCTCGTGCATCGCAACTTGGTGATAGCCACTTGCTAGATCTATGGTTGAGAATACTTGAGCATTACACAGTGCATCTAGACTCTCGGCAGGGGAAATGCATCCCGCTGGGTCTTTGAGTTCAGTTTCCAGTAGTCAACGCACAGCCGCAGACTCCCGTCAGTTTTCCTGACTAGGAACACCGGGGCTGCATATGGGCTTGAGCTTTCCTTTATAACCCCCTTCTTTAACCATCCCAGTAATGTGCTCTCTCACCTCCTCTAACTGGGAGGTATACACCTGTACGCTTGAGCGACAGGAACGTCATCGGTAACGGGAATCTCATGTTTCACCCGATCAGTGTACCCCCAGATCCTCATCACACACTGCGAAAACATCCGCATACTCCCTAAACAATGTTCACAATTCTGCCTGCTGTACTGGAGTCCCACCCATTTGTACCTTGTCCAAGGGACATTGTGGATCACCTTGGGTCTCCGTCATTGACCTCACACTGACAGTGACTTCCTCATGATCTCTAGAAACCCGTCGGAATGCTACATCACAAGCCCCACTGTCCACCTGATGACCCCTGGACAGTACCCCAAGCCTGGCTTTTGATGGTCGCCACACATCTTCCGGTGCCAGATTCAGAACCCATACCGGAAACACCCGTCGTTCAACTGACAGCACCGTGGGCACAAGAACCAAACCCCCTGGCAGGGGCATTGCCCCAGGTCCAAGCATGATCAGGCTGCTGGCACACGCGTTTTACCTCTTCCATAAAAAACTCTCGAACTGTAGAGTTTGCTCTGGTCAGGGTTTCCCCATGCACCTTACTAATCAGCAACCACTTTGAGGTGCGGTGCATATCCCTATCTTCCCCATGTAAGTGTTCTTTAAAAAAACTGCCAGAGTGCTTACGTTGCTGCCCATGTCCAAAAGACACTTGACACTTTTCCCCCCTATGCTAATCTCATCCTCAGGGCATTGGCCCACTGCCCTTTCCAAAAACCGCTCCTTAGTCAGTGGGCTGTTTCTTGAGCCATTGACACCCCCTCTCATTGCTCGACTCTGCGCAATGGAGGGACCCTGTTTTCCGGCACCATTGTTTCTCCAGAGGCCGACACCTGACCTTCCTGATTAAGCCCGGCTGTACACTGGCGAGCCATATGTCCCACAGCCTCACACCTCAAGCAAATTCTAGACGGAGTATGGAGTCTCTTACCCCTTCCACAAACTGATCCCTTAGTGCTATCTGAACATTCGGCACTGCATTAAGCGACTGTTGGAGTGCGGCATTTAACATTGTCGACAAAGCATGTGAAAACTCACGGAGATCTTCTCCCTCTACCTGTTTCCTGGCATAAAAGGCGTGTAACAGCTGAGGAGTTGTATGCTTCTCACGGAATGCGACCCTCAAATACGCAAACAGCTCTCGAGGCTGTGCATGGTATTAACTGTGCTCAGCCCAGCAAACGTTGACATCACCTGATCGTGTCTCCTCCCCAGCTCCTGTATTTGTGACTGGAGTTGTGAGAATGCATTACCTCCCTCACCATTGTTAGCCCTGGTAGCAGCGCCAGCCCCTGGGCGATCCTCCCCCCAGGTGGCTCCCTCTTCAGAAACATCTGCCTCCATAACCTTATGCCTCAGATACAAAGGGCCTCAGTCTCTGTAAAGTTCACACACAAACAAAGTCTATGGCCGCTCTCTCGTTCCAACTGGTCCTGGCTCCCTGTTTTCTTGCAGTCTTTCCCGCCTCTGTGCCCGGCTCTCCCTCTCCTTCGTAAAAGCTGACCGTCCTTCCACCACTACCGTTGTCTATCTTCCCACACAGACTAACAGTTGACTCAAAGAAAAGAAAAAAAAACAATCCACCCAAAAGGAAACCAACAGAAGGAACGAACCCCACTCCTGGTACCAAAAAGATGTGGCCATGTGAATGTGTACACTATTAAAAGAAACTCAAACACTACCAAGCATCTAAATGTTTTTTTTTTATTTCCAACTGCGTATGCAGAAGACATGGCATTAATACTATTGGCTTCCAATTGCGGGGAAAGTTGTGCTGAATGAGATTTATAAAATGCAAAATAAACACAACCAAAAGCAAGCTTTCCCAAAGGTATAAAGAAACAAACCAAAGTTCTAAGTGCTTCAAGTGGTTTTCACAATTACAGATATCACTTTAGGCCAGTTTAGCCAGTTTCCCTTTTTCCTTTTACACAGATAGCCACACAGTAAAAAATAAATAAATAAACAAATTAAAAAATAAATCAAACAAAGTACAAAGAAATGTGAGGACTTAACTCCCAGATAGACAATGGTAGTGGCTTATAATGCTTTCTAAAGGAAGAATAACCATAAAAGTATAATCAAAGATACATTCTCATAATCACTTACATCTATTGACTATTCAAACATACACATTTCACATTGTAAATTCTGTACATCTCAATTAACATTGTTATTACTACTGTCTTCTCCAAAGGACAGGTTATTAATGAATACAAATTAACATTGACATCAAAACAGTATACGACTATTGAACCATTTCCCCTGAGTGTACATATATATTTATCAAAATTAAATGAAATAAATGTTACTCTGTGGCGCATTGCGTCGCATTAAAAATTCACACAGCTGTCATCTCACATGCACCTTCACGCGCCTTCGTTCTCCCCTCTAGTATTATTTTATTAAAGGACAAAAGAGTTTAGTTTACTTTCCATTTCACTTCACAACATAAATAGCATGTCCTAAACTTAACGTTTCTATAAAATATCGCTCACGCTCAATCTCTGTGGCCTGCGCAATTTCTCTACGCATATATTTCTCACCCACAGAGAAATATCAAATCAGTGTGACCGTAAACTGCTCCACACTGCCCAGCGACTGGACCAATCAAGTACTATCATGTACTATCAAGCCTCTACAACTGATCCAGAATACAGCAGTGAGGGTTGTCTTCAATAAGCCAAAAAAAAGCTCACTTTACTCCTCTCCTCATCAGATTACATTGCTTACCAGTAGCCGCTCTCATCATATTCAAAGTACTGATGCTTGCCTACAAGACGACCACTGGTACGGCACCAATATACCTAAACTCACTAGTTCAAACTTATGCGCCCTCCAGAAGCTTGCGTTCTGCAAGTGAACGGCACCTTGTGCCATCCCAAAGAGGTTCAAAATCACTCTCATGGACCTTATCCTGGACTGTGCCCAGCTGGTGGAATGACCACCCAATCTCAATTCGAACATCATTTTCAAAAAACATCTAAAGACTATATTTTTCGCCAGCACTTAACCAACTAATACTAGCACTTACCTTTTCTTTTCTTGTCTATCAAATTAAAAAAAAAAAAAAAAACTGTCTACGTGTTCTGTGCTAGACTAACTGAAACTTGTCATGGCACTTGTATACTGTTGTTGTTCTCTTGTTGGTCTGACTGCTTCTATTGTTCTCATTTGTAAGTTGCTTTGGATAAAAGCGTCTACTAAATGATTAAATGTAAATGTATATGTATATGTATATGTACTGTATATGTACATGAAAATAGATGGAACAAAAACTTGAGTGTCAAGTCATTGACCCAGATCTGTTTATCTAACATGTTCTTTTTTATATGTATAATAATCAGGTAGATTTCATTAAAAAAAAAGTCATTAAAATAGTACAAACTGTTTTTCAAGTATTTTCATTCACAGTTTGATGTACACTGAGTGAAGGCAATCAAATCTTGCTGAAGCATGCAGTAGACAACATGGAAAAGCACAGTGCTTCCCACCACAGGGACCAATTTGAAGCCTGTGCAACATCCGCTACCACACACACACACACACACACACACACACACACACACACACACACACACACACACACATGCCAAAGCTCATCTCTGACAGGAGGGACTCTTTCAGGGGGTTTCTCAGGGGACCAGCACAAGTGTCTGCCTCCTATGACTTTGACAGTTACTGAGCAGTGGGTCTGGGAAAAAGTGGCCTTCATTAGTCTGACAGCATCTTTTAAAATGAGCTTATTGTTTATGTTATTACGTGATGTATTTGAAGCCATACTATTCCTTCCTTTTAATGGATGTTAACATAGCCATAGATGTAAGAGTTGTGTCTTTAGTAGGTCAGTGCTGGAAAAAGAATCTGTAACACTTTACAATAAGGTTCAACATTAGTTAGCTACTTAACATGCACTAAGAATGAACAACACTTCTACAGCATTTACTATTGCTTTATTCAAATCTAAATTTGTGCTTGTTAAAGGAGCTATGTGAAGGTTTTTACTTAAAAAAAATCTTTAAGATAGAGTTTTCATTCGTACATGTATGAGCCAACCATGATGTAAAACAAAGAATGAAACCTCGACTGTCCAACACGGTTGCCTCTATCAGCCTGTAGGCTCAATTGTGTGTGGAGGAGTCAGGCCCGAATTGGCGCGAAAATTCACAAAATGTGACGTCATGCGCGTTCTCGTCTACTTGGGCTTACAACCGTACGGCACGCCAGCCATTATAGTAAGCAGCGGCAATAGTGTTTTCAAATGGACTCTGCGGATGGAAAGAAACGACCAGCCTCCAGCACAATTCAGACACCCACGGACACTCCTCGTAAGTAAAAAAAAGAGAGTGCGCACTGAGAACGAGCATGAGACTGGCTGCAGTTCCTCTAACGGCCACTGGTGTCAGTAACGGTTAGAAATTTCAGAACCTACGCATAGCTCCTTTAACATAGTTAACAATGAACGACTGTATTTTCATTGACTAACATTAACAAAGATGAATAAATACTGTAGTAAATATGTTGCCTAATTGTAAAGTGTAAATAATGTTGTGCTTCTCAAGATGCTACTTTTGGTTGTAGTTGGAGTATTTTCTGACCAAACCCAATAAGTGCACAGTAAGTGCATTATATAAAATTACTAATTTTAATGTTAGTACATAATAGTTAAAGACACTTAAAATGTGTGTCCACTATTATAACAACTGTTATTATTAAGCCTAATAATAACATCTGGGAAGGCCACGACATGGGAAGTCGTGGCCTAATGGTTAGAGAGTCGGACTCCCAATCGAAAGGTTGTGAGTTCGAGTCCCGGGCCGGCAGGAATTGTGGGTGGGGGGAGTGCATGTACAGTTCTCTCTCCACCTTCAATACCATGACTTAGGTGCCCTTGAGCAAGGCATCGAACCCCCAACTACTCCCCGGGCGCCGCAGCATAAATGGCTGCCCACTGGGTGTCTAAAGAGAGAGAACTTCTTGTTAGTTACTTGTCATGCAAGGTATACGACCATCAAGGCAACTCAATCCTGCTCATCTCACAGCTCCTGAATCACCCAATGACCCTGAAACAGTGAACACCTCTGAAGGTGTTGAAGCCACCTCTGAAGCCAGTGAAGTCTGATGAGCTCTGAAGCTTGAACTTCCTGAGCCAGCTTGTGATTAATTCAACGACATTCTGCCTCATCCAGCAAATTCATGATTTATAGTGCAATCGATGAACTGTTATGGTCTATGCATTAGCACCAGTCCATACACAACCTTACATGCATCTATTTGCAGTTCTGTATATATACACTCACTGGCCAATCTATTACGTACACCTTGCTAGTACCGGGTTAGACCCCTTTTTGCCTTCAGAACTACCTTAATTCTTAGTTGCATAGATTCAATAAGGTGTTGGAAACATTCCTTAGAGGTTTTGGTCCACATTGACATGATAGCATCACGCAGTTGCTGCAGATTTGTCGGCTGCACATCCATGATGCAAATCTCCTGTTCCATTACATCCCAAAGCTGCTCTATTGGATTGAGATCTAGTGACTGTGGAGGCCATTTGATTAAAGTGAACTCATTGACATGTTCAAGAAACCAGTCTGAGATTATCTGAGCTTTGTGACATGGTGCATTATTCTGCTGGAAGTAGCAATCAGAAGATGGGTACACTGTAGTCATAAAGGGATGGACATAGTCAGCAACAATACTCAGGTAGGCTGTGTATGCTCAATTGGTACTAAGGGGCCCAAAGTGTTCCAAGAAAATATCCCCCACACCATTACACCACCACCAGCAGCCTGAACCATTGAGACAAAGCAGGATGGATCCATGCTTTCATGTTCTTTTATGCCTAATTCTGACACTACCATCTGAATGTCGCAGCAGAAATTTTGAGACTTATCAGAATAGGCAATGTTTTTATAATCTTTTATTGTCCAATTTTGGTGAGCCTGTGTGAATTGTAGCCTCAGTTTCCTGTTCTTAGCTGATGAGTGCACCCGGTGTGGTCTTCTGCTGCTGTTCCCCATCTGCTTCAGAGTTTGATGTGTTGTTCAGAGATGGTATTCTGCATAACTTGGTTGTGGTTATTTGAGTTACTGTTGCCTCTCTATCATCTCTAACCAATACCATCCACACAGTTGCTGCTCACTGGATATTTTCTCTCTTTCGGACCATTCTCTGTAAACTCTAGAGATGGTTGTGCGTGAAAATCCCAGTAGATCAGCAGTTTCTGAAATACTCAGACCAGCCCGTCCGGCACAAACAACTATTCCACGTTCAAAGTAACTTAAATCCCATTTCTTCCCCATTCTGATGGTCGGTTTGAAGTTCAGCAAGTCGTCTTCTCCACATCTAGATGTTTAAATGAATTGAGTTGCTGCCATGTGATTGGCTGATAACCAGTTTGTTTTACCAAGCAATTGAACAGGTGTACCTAATAAAGTGGCTGGTGGGTGTATATATAGATATATTTAGAACTATTCTCAGGATACTGCAATTTGAGTACTACTTTGAAAAAAAAATTTTTTTTATAATAATAATAATTATTATTATTATTATTGTTGTAATATAGTATAAAAATATTATTATTATTATGCTTTAATATTCAAAAAACACATTATTTTTCAAATACTGTACATTATTGTAGGTCCTTGATGCCCCACCTCTCTCAAACGTGTCATTTTCTACAAAGACCCTCCTTCTGACAAGCACAGCTTACTCTGATTGGCCAGCTTATCAGTGCATTGTGGTTAGCCAAACACTGCATGCACTCATTGGAAATGTAACGGCCCTTTCCATAATCGTGAGCTTTATATTTCAAAATAAATTTAATAACAGTCAATAATGTCCTTAGTTTTACCATCAGTTCAAGCCTGAAGCTTGTGTGTGTTTGCAGTACATAAGCTATGGACGGTTAAGACAGCTGACTCCACTGTGTGACCATGTACCTCTCTCTCACACAAACGTGCGTGTGAACACACACACACACACACACACGTGACATGCAAAACTCTGGATTGGAACATTCAATAGCAAATACTTAAACTAATAACAAAACATACTTCCAGTATCTGATTCAGAAGTGCCAGATTGTCGTAGGAAAGTCAGAATTACCTCCTCTCCTAGGTTCACAAAACGGTCGTCCATAAAATGCGTTGCTGTTCTGTTGTAAGTAATCTTAAAGATTCCTAAATGCATCTACATTCGGAAGGCCAAATAAAGTGCATTTGCTTTCACCTAGATTCACACAGCATCTCCCTGACATTGCTGCTTCAACACTTACTGCGGGTACTGAAACCACGCCTTCTTTCTTTGCGTGAACATTTGGGCGGCATTACGCAAATATTTACACATAGTGATGTAGACATGTGGGGGCGTGTTTGAATGAGCTGTTTTAGGGGGGCATGGCAAAGTCTTAACTATGATGAATATCTCTTTGGATTTGAGACTTTAATCTTTGCAACTTTACAGATCTTCTTCATGCACCAAGAGCTTGTAACATTCCAATGAGAAAGGAAAAATTTAAATCCATCATATGACCACTTTAAAATAATCAATAATTAGCAATAATAATCAACAATAAAACCAGTATTAAGTTTAAATAATTTACTTTAGTTGTGACAAGTATCATATTGTATTTCAACAAAACCGGTAAAAAGGGCACAAATGTTTTTAATTTAGGCTGAACTACTACTATCTACAAATGTAAAATTTTTCCTGTAGTTCTACTTGTGGAACATGGGACAATGCCAGAGATGTTTTGACTATTTAACCTTTTTAACGTTGCATCTGTGTATAAGTTTCTTTTGTATATTCCTTTTTTTAAAGGAATGGTTCACCCAAAAATGAAAAATTGCTGAAAATTTACTCACCTTGCTGGCACCCATTCACTGGGGATCCATTGGTGAGCAAATGATGCAATGCTACCTTTCTCCAAATCAAAGAAACAAACTCACCTACGTACATCTTGGATGACAAGGGGGCGAGTACATTTTCAGTAAATGATTATTTTTGGGTGAACTATTCCTTAAATGTTAACATTACACATAACACAATAGTTAACTTCTATTAGTTATACATGGTACATGGATCAGAGCCCATTTTCTTATCAGACTCTTTTTTTTGTCAGTATGTAAATTATAGTGTGCAAATGAGATGACCAATATGACCTCCACTGTGCAGATGAACTCATTCATCCTCTTTATCACCCTTATAATGTTCAAGTAACCTGAATAATCGTCAGTACTTTATAAACAATACTTTAAGTTTTTTTTTTACGTTTTTTTCAGTATATATGTGTCACACTCAAGATGAAGCTAATACAATATAATATTTAATCCAAGATTATGAAGATCCATTCAAAACGCAGGGAAACACAAGCAGCATACACAAATAATATCCGGCATTGAATAAACTGAATACACAACAAACATAATCAAGGGAAAACAGAATAGGTGAGGAGCTAATTAACAACTAAGGAGACAAATGAGTGAATGAACCAAAAGGCGATAGAACTTAAAAGACAGGATGACCAAACTCAATGCAATTAACAGGTGTGCAATTAATGTGATGAAGGGACAAGGCTTTGTGGGAAATGTAGTGCCTGCGGTGAGGTGACTATGGGGAAGTGAGACCACTAGTGGACACCCAGGGAAACAGACCAGACACCGTGACATTACCCCCTCCTCTACGGAGCAGCTACCAGATGCTCCACCCGAACACAAGAACAAACCAAGGAACACAGAGACCAGGAGGGAGGTGGAACAGTAGAGGACAAGGGGGAGGGACGGAGGGCCAGGCAACAGAGGGAAACAGAGACAGGAAGTGCAAAAAACAAAAACAAGGAGACCAGGAGGGAGGTGGACCGGCGGAGGACCAGGGCGAGGGACGGAGGGCCAAGTAATAGAGGCAAACAGAGACAGGAAGTGCAAAAAAAAAACAAGGAGACCAGGAGGGAGGTGGACCGACGGAGGATCAGGGGAAGGGACGGAGGGCCAGGTCCACAGAGGGAAACAGAAACAGGAAGTGCCAAAAACAAAAACGAAAAAACTACGAGACCAGGAGGGAGGTGGACCGGCGGAGGACCAGGGGGAGGGACGGAGGGCAAAGTAACATAGAGGGAAACAGAGAAAACACACACACAAAAAAACAAGAAACAAAACACAAGACCAGGAGGGAACAGAAAGTTCGGGCCCAGGGCCGAGCCGACAGGGCAAGTATCCCGGGTGGATCAGGTGGAACTGGAGCTGTGCGGTCGAGACAGAAGCCCAACAGGGCGGCGCAGAAGACCACCACATCCGTGCGGTTGAGACAGAAGCCCACCAGGGTGGCGCAGAAGACCACCACAGCCATGCGGTCGAGACTGAAGCCCACCAGGGCAGTCTTAACAGGGGATCTGTATCTGGGGCTCTAGTTGTCCTGGTCTCCGCTGTCTTTCAGGGCAATAGAGGTCCTTTCTAGGTGCTGATCCACCATCTGGTCTGGATACGTACTGGATCCGGGTGACTGCAGTGACCCTCTGATCTGGATACAGACTGGATCTGGTGGCTACGGTGACCTCGGAATAGGAGAGAAACAGACAAATATTAGTGTAGATGCCATTCTTCTAATGATGTAGCAAGTACATTATGTTATGGGAATTGTTTCCGGTTCCGGTTTACCTAATTAACGTAGCCTAAAAATCCTTTAACGGATTTGGATATTAAAAGCATATTAGTATGTTATGTGTAAGCCAGGTTAAAGAGATGGGTCTTTAATCTAGATTTAAACTGCAAGAGTGTGTCTTCCTCCCGAACAATGTTAGGTAGGTTTACTAGGTTATTCCAGAGTTTAGGCGCCAAATAGGAAAAGGATCTGCCGCCCGCAGTTGATTTTGATATTCTAGGTATTATCAAATTGCCTGAGTTTTGAGAACATAGCGGACGTAGAGGATTATAATGTAAAAGGAGCTCATTCAAATACTGAGGTGCTAAACCATTCAGGGCTTTATAAGTAATAAGCAATTTTCTAAAATCTATACGTTGTTTGATAGGGAGCCAGTGCAGTGTTGACAGGACCGGGCTAATATGGTCATACTTCCTGGTACTAGTAAGAACTCTTGCTGCTGCATTTTGGACTAGCTGTAGTTTGTTTACTAAGCGTGCAGAACAACCATCCAATAAAGCATTACAATAATCTAACCTTGAGGTCATAAATGCATGGATTAACATTTAGTGCAGAAGACCACCACAGCCGTGCGGTCGAGACATAAGGCCACCAGGGCGGCACAGAAGACCACCACAGCTGTGCGGTCAAGATAGAAGCCCACCAGGGCTGCGCAGAAGACCACCACAGCCGTGTGGTCGAGACAGAAGCTCACCAGGGTGGCGCAGAAGACCACCACAGCCGTGCGGTCAGGACAGGAGCCCACCAGGGCGGCGCCGAAGACCACCACAGTGGGATCGATGACACAGGAGAGCAAGTCTGGTTAGGTAAGTCTGAAATAGAGAACATGAACAGGTTAAGGGTGGCCTCCGTGGCAACAACAGGATAAGTCGAGCGCTCAGAGAATTCGGCCGAGACGTGACGAGGCTCTGGAAGTTCCGCAGAGATGTGGAGAGGCTCTGGTAGTTCAGCAGAGACGTGAAGAGGCTCTGGTAGTTCAGCAGAGACGTGGAGAGGCTCTGGTAGTTCAGCAGAGACGTGGAGAGGCTCTGGTAGGGCCTGGTAGTTCAGCAGAGATGTGGAGAGGCTCTGGTAGTTCAGCAGAGATGTGGAGAGGCTCTGGTAGTTCAGCAGAGACGTGGAGAGGCTCTGGTAGTTCAGCAGAGACGTGGAGAGGCTCTGGTAGTTCAGCAGAGACGTGGAAAGGCTCTGGTAGTTCAGCAGAGACGTGGAGAGGCTCTGGTAGGGCCTGGTAGTTCAGCAGAGATGTGGAGAGGCTCTGGTAGTTCAGCAGAGATGTGGAGAGGCTCTGGTAGTTCAGCAGAGACGTGGAGAGGCTCTGGTAGTTCAGCAGAGACGTGGAGAGGCTCTGGTAGTTTAGCAGAGACGTGGAGAGGCTCTGGTAGGGCTGGCTGGGCTGGTGGTCCTCCTGTCTGTAGACCCCGGTCTAGAGTCGGCCATCCCACCTGGAGAGACAGGTGTGGCTGGGGTATCCCACTGAGACCGATGTTGCAGGTACAGTATGAACCCCCAAAAATCAAAAACCTCCAGCTAGTTCATTTCACTCTCCGGCACGGGGTTGTCCAAACAGACGTTAAAAAAGTCTTTCAAGGCCGCATCATTATATCCCAACCCCACCGCCAAGGTCCAGAACTCTTGTGCCACACCACCCACCTCATTCCCCCTTTGACGGAGGGTGGTTAATTTAATTAATCTTCTCCTCCGCTCCTCCATACTGGCTGGGGAACAGACACAAAATCCCACACCGCTGGATCTGATCGGATGGAGTCCTTCTGTTATGATCGAGACACACGAGACGAGAGATCCAAAAGCAGTGTGTTTATTGGGTAATCCAAAAATCAGAATCCAAATAAGCAGGGGGTCATAACCAAAAATCAGTCCAGAAACAAACAAACAGGAACAAAAAAACTCGAAACTAGAGGGAACGCGAGGAAACCAGGTGACGGAAAATAAGGACTCCATGCCACAGAGAAAAAACAGACAGGTTTAAATAGACAGGATAATGACGATGAAAGTGAAGACAGCTGAGTGCAATTAACAGGTGTGCAATTACCGTGATGAAGGGACAAGGCTTTGTGGGAAATGTAGTGCCTGCGGTGAGGTGCCTATGGGGAAGTGAGACCACTAGTGGACACCCAGGGAAACACAGACCAGACACCGTGACAATGACCCCTTATTTAACTTTCACCAAATACTTGCTGAGGATGGATTTAACTTAAAATATGAGGTTGAACAGGTGAACAATCAGTCTGAACTGTTAAAAAATTAATGGGCACAACTAACTACTGAAGTTGAGAAAACTCAAAAAATGCTTTGCAGGTGGTTGCATTATTTTTAAGTGAACTATATACTGTATTTATGTTTATTTGTTACAGAGTATGCCACACCAACTGAAATTATGTCAGAGCTAAAGAAGAACTATAATGTTGTCTGAAATTGTGTCATCTTATGTAGTTTAAGGCTGAACTTAATGGTAGAATATACACACAAAAACACAAATGATAAAAATGATAAAGTGGTGCCTTTTTTATTTATATTCATCCTGCTTGATTTTTAATCCAAACAAGCACATTGTACCATTATGTACTTCATCCATTTTTCTATAAATATTGGGGCCAAAAAAAAAAATTTTCCATTGGTTGCTATTGCAGTTACTTGGAATCTTTAGACCAGGAATGCATTTTAATGAGTTGGGAATCTAATTTATGAGACCATTGTTTTCTCATCTATTTGTGGAAATGGACGATAAATCAGGCCCATATGGGGTAGTGGTTCCTAATTAAATAGTAGCTCAGATAACTGGAACAAAGAAAATGAGCTAAATGTGTTGTGAGCCAATGTGAAGAATCATGCAGTCAATGGCAGAAGATGAAATCTAGCCACTGTAAAAGACACCTCTTTCACAAGAACTTCTTGTGAATGCAATGTTGAACAGTATCTTGAAATAAATCTACGACACTGTCAACAGTGTGTTTAGAAAAGGACAAATCTCATAAAGCTGCATATGATTGAGATGTGCACTTAAGAAAAGAAAAAAATCTAAATATGGAAAATACCATTGTAATACTATTACTATTAATCTTGATAAAAATGTTATGTTGAGGACAAGTCTGAGATTGTTTGGGCAAATAAAAATGGCCTTTCATATAAAAATATCAAGGAGGTCTCCCATGAAGATATGAATTCAGATTATGCTATCAGAGTTTCAGAAAACAGACCATGAAAAGACCAACATATGATTATAACATTGTTTTTGTTAAAAATAAAATAAAATAAAATTGATTGATTGATAAGTTGTATTTATATGGCCTTTTGTTATAGATGCTGTCTTTTAATTTCATCATGAAATTTATGTAATTAGGAAATATTTTCCTTTCCCCATCCCTACACAACAACCTGACAAAAAATTGACACCCCTCCCCATTTTAATCACAATGCCTATGAAGTATATGTTTTTCTTTAATGAAGATTTAAAATAAATGTTAAGTTAATTACAGCAATCAAACATTTTTGTTCTATTTTTTTATTTAGTGAAAGGTAAGGATGCAGCACAGTTCTTTAAGGATTCTCCAATTATTCTTTGAAACTACGCGGATGAATTACAAACAAAAAGTGTCTATATGCCAGCAGCCTGCCAAGTCGCAAGGCTGCCACATTCTTCCCTTTGTTCCAGTCTTTAGAGCTCAGACACTTAGGTGACTTTTTTATGGAGATCTCATGTTTGAAACATTGAATTATTATCAGTGCATAATAGGAATGAAATTCTCTGCAACTCTCCCTTCTATATAATGATGAGGGCTCCTCTGGAAAGACTCGCCTTGCATATTAGAAAGAAGTGTTCATTTGTATTCTTGAGAAAAAATGAAATACAAACTGAACATCAGCTGGGATGAAGGATGTTTGTAGGTTGGAGGAGCTTGCGCTGCTAATTTAAGGCAAGTGGTGAATGGTGTGCTCATTACCCAAGACCATCACAAAAGAAATCAATATAATGAAACCCGTCAGACATTCAGAGGGATCAAAAACATACTTTGCATGCTCAAAGATGACTGTGATACTTGAAAAAGTTTTACTTATACCCATCTATGTCACTGATTGAAACTTTTTTTGCAGGATTATCTTGCCATGAGGCTCCTGCACCTATTGGCAACTACTCAGCACTTGAGTGAGTCAGAAGAGTGAAGGACTTCTTCAAATCCCATAAACGTTAACCCATTATGATCTTTAAATGGCTGCTCCATGTGCATGGTGCACACACATTCCAATGGCAGTATACTTTGGCTTCACATGCCACTTTTTCCTGGTGTTTGTTCTATAGCTCCATCTGTGCTTCGATTTCCCAGAAAGCCAGGCGGGGCCCTGCAGCCTTGGCTTGCTCCTGTTATTATGTGAGCCTGGTTAGCCACATACCATCCGTCACTGCCACGGTTCTTCACAAACCCATCATTTACTGCACATCCACATGTAGACACAGGAACCTCAACTTTGCAGCAGTAGGGACACAGATGTCAGGGTTGGTGAGGGCCAGAGCCCTGGTGATGGTGCTCCATTTGGGGTGGAAAATAAAATAGTCCTGCAGGAGCTCCTGTTGGCAGTTAGCCTGTTGGACTACAGGCTTTTCTCGACCTTTGTGCAGAAAAATAAACTGAGGACCCCAAGAGTCCATTGGAAAGCATGGTTCAGCACTGGAGGCTGACAAAGACAGGAGAGCAATGCTATTCTTGGCAAGAACTGAGCATAGCTAGAGTTTTATTGTGGGAAGCATGCTAATTTCATTCTACATATCATAGGTTGACAATTTTAGCACTGATAATATATTTTCAGAAATGACTTAAAATAGGGTTATTTGCTGACAATCAGTTATACTGAGTTTCTGGTGGAAGGAATTTCCAATCTGTCCGTTATTTAGAGAAAAAAGTGACTGAGTGAATTTGGTGTTGTGACTCTGAATACTTTTTTTTTATTATTGAAATGAAATACTGCTCATAAACTAGATTCAGTGCCAGGAGGCTTCATTCATTTTCTTGGATCCTACATGATATAGCTGCACTTGAGCCAAAGAGGAAATCCTTTGGGAGGAAAATTAAGATTGTGTTTACAGTGGTGGGATTTACACTAACCGCTCAAATGAGCAAGGGCCCCGTAGAAGAGATAATTATAAGATTATTATACTGTAAGAATTTTAATTAACATTCAGCCACAGGACACTGAAACCTTTTAGCCTTTTTTTCTGAATCAAAAATGATAAGGCCAGCTGTCGTGGGCAGACAGTATTAGATGATAACTAAATGTTTCAATGTTTCAATTCTAATGGTTCTTTTCCATTAATTATAGGTAATGAAAACGGTTCAATTTACAGTAAAACAAAAATAGCTGCTGTGTGGTTATGAGAACTTTACTGTGAAAAATAAATGGTAACAGCATTTTAGGTTTTACAGATTTCATTTTAATTTTGAGTAAAAGCAAGCTGAGGTAAATACTAATACACAGAATGTAGTCATGCACTCAAATACAAAACACCATCACTGTAACACACATGCCACTAAATTAATTCAATAAATGTTACTTTAACACCATATAGGTAATATAAAATGTACTATAAAACCCTTAAAAGAAAAACACTAAGAAGAAACATTTATTTCAGTAAAAAAACATCACATTTCAGTTCAGTATTTTGGGAATGTCAGTTTGTGGTTTTTCACTGTCATCTATTGCATTCTTTTCACCACTAAGAGAACATAACATTAATCAATTAACAGGTTTTTACCATACTAATTTTTTGAGTCTTTAACAGTTATATTTTTTGCAGTCTTTGAATAGTTGTTTTTTTTTTTTTTTTTTTTCCAAAGCATTCAAAATGCACAGACATATACATTTTTTATTTATTTTGAGAGAAAAGTGAAAAGAGAAAAGGGAAAAGTGTAATTCACATGTTTATGTGTGTGATTGTATGGATTAAATAGGAGGGCCAGGTTGCGGCAGCATGTTGGCCCCAAAACACCACGCCTGCGTTGAGGGATATGCCCAGTCATTTCAGCAGATGGGTTAAAAGCTGGACTTGTTTAGCTAACACATGGGTTCTGACAGGACCTCAGGCCCAGTCTGTCCCTCATCTGCAACTAGTTGAACCAGATGAACTAATGTAGGCTGGCCACTCCAGTCAGGCCGTTCTTTGCTTGCGCTTAGGTGAGTCCCGGCTTCTAGAACAAAATATCTAAATCAGTGCCAATGCCACAGTGTCTCAGCTGGTTTTCTGTTTGGGGGAAAGCTACTGTAATGAACAATGGAAGCAAAAGATGAGGGAAACATGGAGGATGCTCATGCATGGAAAATAGCCAGGTGTGTTTAGGTAAAAATGTGGCATTCAGATGAATTCAGTTGAATCCATTTGAATACTTGTATTAATGCATCAAAGATTCAAGCTCAGTAATGCAGGATTCCATCCGTTAGAACTGATACAGTTTTATAAAGATGTTGATTATCTTTTATCTCATATCAGCCTGAGAAAAAGGAAACTTTATGGAAAGGTACTCAAAAACTTGATGCTGTATGGAAATGATACTGAGAGCTGCAGGGTGTTATCAGTCTCTATGACTCACCTAGACGTCACTGCTTCATATGATGCAAGTCAAAGATTGAACAGTGCTTCTACAGACATTCATCAATGCCTTTTACGAGGAAATTTTGTTTATTCCGTTTATCTCATGATTAGAACTGCTTGTAGACTTATGTTCTCACATTCATGGAGTTCACTTGAATGCTCATATACAATATGAATAATGTTAATTTTTACAATTTAAAGGTACAGAAAAAATACCTCATCAGTACTAATTAAAGAGTGTGTGAAAAGCAAAATCAGCTGATAGCTTTTTGTGATTCGCTACTTGTCAATTTAGAATATTACATAGTATTACAGAAATAAGGACATTACAGAAATAAGGACATTGGGCCTCATTTATCAATCTAACGTAGAAACGAGCGCAGATCCATGCACAGAAATCAACTTACGACAAACTTGAGATGTGATTCATGAAACATTTGTATGCCGCCAATTTCATCGTACGAATGATTGCACGGTGATAAATGTGGTGGCAGGAAACAATTGGCATTTGAATATCACACCACTAAGAACACCCTGGTTTAGAAGCCTCACCGCCTTGAGTTTACGGCACGAGACGTAAAATAAGTACAAAAATAAGAAGTAATCTCATGAAAGAGAAATTTATCTTACTCCAAATACATCCGTTAACATTGCAATTGCAAACAATTAGGCTACATTAATCTATATAATTTATATCAAAATACTGTTAATATAAACAGCCTATTTGTTCCCCTCACTCTACAACAAATATTTTAAATTTAACGGTATTCAGAACAGAACAAGAATAAAAAATGGGTAGTTATAAAATTATATATTAAACTATAAAATAAAACACAAATTAGTGCCATAGTGGCATTCATGGGCGAGGCTAGCCCCTTTTTAGGGGTGCTGAAGCACCCCTAAAAAGGAGCTCAGCACCCCTAAAACTTGGAGTGAGAAATGTTGTTATTCTAAAATTTTTGTTCGTCTTTTACACGGTCAAATAATGTCCAAAACATACTCCGTAGTTTGTGGGTGTTAATGAGGAAAATGAAAACATCCCCGCATAGCAAATGGTGTCATCCTCTTCTCTTCTTCTACTTCTCCTCTGTACCTGCACCGCTCAGCACGACCGTCATCCAGCGCGAAACACACACAGAGTGAGAACCCGTGATGTAGTGTTGTGATCGGTTGTGATGCAACTAAGTTCCGAAACCATATCGGTGAATACTGGAGTCAGTATCCTGAATCACCATAGTGGTTCTATACATCTATAATCTATGGTACATCTATAATAAGTGTTTATTTTCGGACTATTTTAGTCCGGCGGGTACCCGCCGCTGTGGAGTAGCACAGGACCTGGGTGACTCGTCCATAGTCATAAACGGAGAGAAGTAACGCCGGTTACAATGTTCTTCCGCAAGACGCATGCAGTTCTGTTTATTAACTGCTAGAGCGTGAAACAAAAACAGAAGCGCGACAAATAAACTGCGTACCTGTGTAGTGCGTACGTGTGTATCTGTTGTTAAAGTTTATCGTTAATTCAATACTCGGGAGTCATGTAAACATGACGTCACGGAAACATGAAGCCCTGGCGTTTTGAGTGAAAACAAACGACGTATCACTGAAAACACTCACTGTGGCTTTTTAAAAGAATTGTTATTAATTCCTAGATTTATATCTGTTATTTTTCAGTTGTGGCTGACTATCAAACTAGACAATAAAATAAAGTTTCATGTTTTTCTTTTGCTGTATTTATTCATTCATCACACACAGGATTTAACCTGAACCAGGCTTAACTCCTGAACTCCTAGCATTACTCTCTCTCTCTCTCTCTCTCTCTCTCTCTCTCTCTCTCTCTCTCTCTCTCTCTCTGTGTGTGTGTCTGTGGCCTGGCAGTGAGCAATGGACATACGACAATTCTTTAAAAGAAAAAAGACAGATTCAGGTGAGAGAGTAGGGACAGTCCATAATGACCTCTGTCTTGTTTTTTTTTCTGCTGAAAAGAGTTAAGTTAAAGTAACAGATAATGCAAACCCGCTGCTGTTGTATCAAATTACTTATCAAGTCAATGGTCCCCTGCTTTTATTTTTTATTTATTTATTTCAAACTCACAAGCTTCTCTTGTGAAAGGAGTTTGTCATTTAAAAAAGTTTCTAAGCCCAATAATAATAATAATAATAAAGACATTTAAAATGACTCTTGATATGAAGCTTGTTTTTTATTATTATTTATTGATGACATATTGGTTTATGAAAGTTCAGACAGGCGTGCATCCTGATATGTTAGAGATGGCCATTTGTAAATAATTTACAGAAGATGAATTACATTTTGTTGTCGTAGCTGTTACTTTGTTCAATGACAATAAAGTTGAATCTAATGTAACCAATCTGATGACTGTTGATACAAAAGGAGGCACATGGAGTTAACGGTCAGGAAAACCAGCTGAGTGAAGAAGGTTTTGTGTTTGTTACAGGGGGCTGTCTGTGTGAACTCTCACAATTAAGCTGTTGTTTTGAAAAGGTCTCAAAAAAAGAAAAATATTTGGAGTTAGTTGAATCAATGTTAAAATTATAAAGTTATTTTTCAATAGACATATTTTTTGTTTTCGTGTGAAAAGAGGGTGGGTGGAGGCATTGGGGCTCATTGGGTGCTCAGCACCCCTAAAGCTCTGACCCTAGAATCGCCCCTGGTGGCATTCATTATAAACATCATACATCATTTCTCAACAGTTGTATTTAAATCATATCTATAATCATCTGCTGCCATTCTAGCAGTTCAAAACACATAATAGATTCCCATTTATGTTTGTTTTTGATGCGAAAACTGGTAAGGGTCTCAGTAGCAGTTATTGGTGATAATAGTCTCTCGATATTTGCCCATTCAAAATATTCCAGTGCATTAAATGTTCAGATGTTATATAAAAAATTATTTTTTTCCCTTAGAGCATATTATCAGAGTGAATCATTGCTTGCAGTTATTTTCATACCGTGTAAATTCATCAAGATTTTGTTCAATAAGTTCATCATTAATCCCTTGTGCTGTCTGTATCCTGCTTCATGACATCCTGTGAATGATAATGCACAATCAGAAATGATCAGAAAGAGATGAATACTCACACAAACACACACTGGAGCCGCTCTCAGTCTCAATGTGACTGAGGATTATCACAAGGTCATTTCATTCCTCTTGTCTACGGAATGATCAGGGGTGCGTTCTCCGAAACTACCTTAACGCTACGTCGTTCTTAAGTTGTACCTTAAGAAGTACTTTATCGTTAATACGTGGTTTCCGAAACCTTCTTAGTTAAGTATACCTTCTGTAAGTCATACGTTTGTAAGGTTGGTCTGGAGCGCTCTTAGCTATACCTTATCGCTGCTGACGGTTCATACCGCTAGTGGCCACCACTACACAAAAAGCTTTTTTACATCGCAGTTTAATTATAGAAAATTTTATATGAACATTTATTATAAAATCTGATTTAGTATTAAAATTACATTTTTACTTTACTTTAAAATTTTACACATAAAATACTTAAGTTGTTATAGCCTACTACACCCAGTGTATGGAAGTGTTTTCATTAATAAAGTTTCCATACACTAATTGTTAGCTTTTTTAATTACTATCTTAAGGCACATCAGCTGGCGAACCATTTGACAGAAAAGGCTTAGGAGTCTATATAAAGAAAGATGAGTTTACACAAACTTTATAGCTATGGTAGCGAGACAGCGAGTACTTGTTTTAAATCAAAGACGGCACCGTCCGCGGAGCCAGTTAGTGTACGTCAACTACATGGCTGGTGGATAATCAGCATACGTTGTGGAGAACATTAACACACTTATGGCCATGAGGGTTTGGTATTGCACACTTGCTAAATTATAAACACATACTCATATTTATTTCTGCATGTACATATTTTAATGAGCCCCGATAAATGCAGTTTGTACTATTTCTAAAACGCTTCTTTATAAAGAACATTGTTTTCTCAATACTTTACCTATACCGCTGTGAAGGAAAGAGCGCACAATCGATCATCGAGGCGTTGATATCAACCTATTCAGCACCTCCACCATGGACAGCAACTGCTAAGGTCGAACTTAAGAAGGTTTACCTTAAGCAACATCCTAAGGTATAGTTTGGAGAACACACGTAGGAAAGGTATACATGTAGTTAAGGTGTACCTTTTGAGTCTTCGTAGCGCGCTAAGAGACAACGTTATCGGAGAACGCACCCCTGAACTGTAGTGGAAAAACTGACTTGACAATCAAAATCTCACAGCACTTGCTTGTCAGAAGAACTCTGCACTTCTGTTGAGTTTTGAATTGGATCTTGTAGCTTGACCTGACAACTGAGTATTCATCTAAACATCAAGAAAATATATTTTTTTTTCCCCCAGCAGCTCTGCCTAACAAAAATGTGATTTTGTTTCATGACGTTCAGAAATTGTAGCTACATGTGGCTATGTGATGTATTTTTATTTCGGCATTTCAAAATATCATGTTAAGTAAAACTTAAAAGATCAGTTCCACCAAAAATAATTAAATAAACACTGTCATTATTTATTCATCCTAAAGTCATTGCAAACACATATACAGTAGCTGTCTTTTGTGGACAAAGAAGATGTTTGAAAAAGAGAAAAAGCATATAATGACCAGTAATCATCAAGCTCCAAAAAAAAAAGGCCCCATTTTATATTAAGTGTTTGTGTGCTTACTATGTTCATGTTGTATTGCAGTACTGTTATTGGGATGGGATATGGGTTTTTTATGTATTTTTTTCCCTTTTTTTTTTTTTATATTAGTTCAATGTAAAATATCTATAAGTGCAATGTAGCAAATTAATTGAAAAGTTAGTACACAGTTATTGAAGACACTTAGAGGGTTAAATGAAACAGGACAAATTTAATCTTGACAAACTATGTATCATTATAAAGATCTAAGCCTCAAGCATCGACGACAGATCGCTGTTTTTCAATGGAAAGCTTATAAAGACTGTATTTGCTACATTTGTGTAAGCAGTACACATAAAAACATGAACATTAGAAACGCTGTACATACCAGATCTGTCGTAATAAGGAGTCATAAACACATCCACAGCTGTAAATACCGGTTTAGTTAGAAAGATAAGGGTCCACTGAACGACATCTCATGAAGCACGTTTAGTCCAACGAAGCAATAACGTTGTAATATGGATCATAATTCCTTTGTTTACATTTAATTTCTTCAGGGACAGAATTGTTTGTGTCCGTTATGGAATAACTCACGGTCGAAAACTGCGTCTTGGTAGTAAAAACACGGCATGGTTTTGCAGTGTACAGTGTCACAAACAGAATGAGGCGATCCACCGGAAAAAAGAATGAATGAAAAATAGGCGGAAAATAGTTTATTTGAATTTGGCGCTCTCTCCTGAGAGCTGGTGACGCGCTCTGACGCACCTGTCAGCTGATGGAGGCGGAACTTACAGCGATCGCAAATTCCTTTCTTTCTTTTTATTTTAGAGAGTTTTTATATATGTGAGAGTGTTTTATGTTGAATGTGAATGTATCTGCATGATTACCATCTGTTTGAGTGCAAATCAGCCCAAATCAGCTAGCTATTACTGAATGGTCACGGCTATCAAAGTGAACGCGTCTATATGAATAGGGAGAGTGGATTATTTACTTCGGCACATTTGTGTTACTACCATCTGTATAAGTGGCCATCAGCACATCAGCACTTATTTGCATCGTAATTCATTGTAAAACATGCATCTCTAGCAATCTCAGGATGTTCTATATTGGCAAACAATGTTAAATCTTTTTTTATTTTTCTTATTATTCTTATTTTTCTTACTCAAATTATTCTTATTGTATTTTTCTAGTGCTCAAATAAATCATTTATATGATGTCTAAGTTTATGTCTAGTGTTTTATAATTGAAAAAAACTATGCAGTGGTATGTTTACTGACTAAATAGTTTGTAGAAGCCTTCAATACTATTGGGAAATATATTTTCTTATATTTGGGGGGGTGGGGGTGTAGACATAGTCTCAGAAAAATATTTGCAGGAGTCTCATTTTTCATGATATTTTATTCAGATTTGAAATAGAAACTCATGAGACATGTGGCTTTCAACCCATTACTTTTCTAGATTGCTCCAGGACTTATTTCATGTATTTTTATATAAAATAAAAAAATATTTAAGAGTGGTAAAAAAAATTCAAGGCACTTCAGTGTCTATAACTTTTAATATTTTTGAGCATTATCAAATCTGGTTGATAAAAAGTGAAGCCCAACGGGTCTTCTTTCTAAAGACACCACAATTATGTTTGTAACACACTGAAGTAGGAAACTATTACAATTATAAGTTAGTTAGAGCACTTTCAGCTGTGAGTCCCATAATGGGGGGTGCTGGCAAACAGGTTAAAGAGATAGTTCGCCCAAAAATTATGTCATTAATAACTCACCCTCATGTTGTTCCAAACCAGTAAGACCTCCATTTATCTTTGGAACACAGTTTAAGATATTTTAGATTTAGTCCGAGAGCTCTCAGACCCTCCATTGAAACTGTGTGCACGGTATACTGTCCATGTCCAGAAAAGTAAGAAAAACATCATCAAAGTAGTCCATGTGACATCAGAGGGTCAGAAGCATCAAAAATACATTTTGGTCCAAAAATAGTGAAAACTACGACTTTATTCAGCATTGTCTTCTCTTCCGTGACTGTTGTGAGCAGTTCAGTCAGTGTACTGTTTGAGTAAATTAATTACTCCGGGATATTTGTTTGAATATTTGTTTTGTTTGAGAGGCAGTGTCAGCCACATTAAAAAAGTTAACAGCTTAAGTCATTTGTGGATTAATGTGCATTGGAGACGCGAACCGTTTAAAACGATTCAGTTCGATTTGATGAACTGGTTCAAAAAGAGCCGGTTACTTCGAATGATTCGTTCGCGAACCGGATATCACAAACTGCTTTGTTTTGAACTCTCTCACAACAGACAGATCTGAAACTGTGTTCCAAAGATAAATGGAGGTCTTACGGGTTTGGAACAGCATTAGGGTAAGTTATTAATGATATAATTTTAAAGGTCCCGTTCTTCGTGATACCATGTTTTAAACTTTGAGTTAATGTGAAATGTTGTTGTTAGAGTATAAATATTATCTGTAAAATTCTAAAGCTCAAAGTTCAATGCCAAGCGAGATATTTTATTTAACAGAATTCGCCTACAAAAAACGACCCGTTTGGACTACATCCCTCTAGTTCCTGCAGTAATGACGTCACTAAAAAAGTTTTTTGAATAACCTCCGCCCACATGAATACACAAACAGGGGGGCGTGGTCTTGTTGCATTCCGACGGAGAAGGAGGAAGAGCTGCTTTTGTGTTTGTCGCCATGTCGTCGAAACGCTGTTATTTTCATCTCGGAGTCCAATCACTTTTGTTTGGCCTTCCCAGGGACGCTGTACTTGGAGATTATTGGTTACAATTTATGTTTAACTCGGTTCCCGAAAATTATAATCCATGTAAAACTATGTGCAGCACATTTTGCTGAGGACAGCTTTCTCAATCTCAATCAGTTTAATGCCGGATTCGCACAAAGATTATTCCTGAAAGATGGAGCAGTACCCTCTTTGTCTGGAGAAGGCGTTGTTTATGGACCACAACCGGTAAGTGTATTTTATTATTTAAATTGGTGCGTTTAACAGTTTCTGTAACTTATTACACAAAGGGCAACACTGTTTAGCTTTGTTAACTAGATGTTAGGACTGTGCAAAAAAATCGAATGCGATTTTCATGCGCATCTCGTCAGTAAAAATGCTCCTGTGATTATAAGTACATCTCCAGCACATGCTCTTGTCCACTTGCTTCTCAAAACTAGCCCAATCGCGTTACCAGGAGTGCCGCGTGCGCTCAGCTGCTGTCGAATCACAACACAGGAACCGCTGGCCCAATCAGAACTCGTTACGTATTTCTGAAGGAGGGACTTTATAGAACAAGGAAGTCATCAGCCCGTTTTTATGACAGTGAAAACAGCGGTATACAAATTGTGTGAAAAATACTGTATTTTTTTACACGCGAAACATGAACACATGTTATATTGCACACTGTAAACACAATCAAAGCTTCAAAAAAGCACGAAAAACGGGACCTTTAATATTTGGCTGAACTAACCCTTTAATTTGCTCACCGTCAGGCCATACAAGATGTACTGGAGGAGTCACCATCATGGACTTTTATGGCGCTTTTCCACTGCATGGTACGGCACGGTACGGTCTGGTACGGTTCACCTTTAGGGTTTTTACCTCTGGGTACAGTACCTGGTACTTTTTTTAGTACCATCTCGGTTAAGGGTTCCATGTGAACCGTACCATTACCAAAACGTGACATGTAAACTCTGCTGATCACGTATTGGCCTAAGAGAATCTTCACTACTTGCATCACTGAACTTCTAAAACACACACAACAGTACCGCTAGATTTAAATCAGCACAGCCAGCGAAGAATTGAATGCAACTGTTTTATATGAGTGCACCTTTTTTTAACCAAAAAGTAGTTTTGATGTCTGTTGAGGAAGTACAGATGTTCCTCTCGTTGATAGCAGAGGAGCGGATCCTGCGAGAGCTTGATGGGGTGATGCGGAATTAAATCTTTTTTTAGGAGTCGCAGCAGTAGAGGCAGCTCAATCATAACACATGTGAATAATCCCACCAATTTTATCAAAAATTATACGGTGATACGGATACAGTGGAAGCGATAGCCGAGCCGAGCTTAGCCGTGCCGTGCCATACTGAGCCATGCCGAACAGAGTCATACCACACAGTGGAAAAGTTCCATTAGTTAGTTTTCTTCCTTCATGTTTCCTTTGACCTAGCTTCTGTCTCCATTTATATAGCTAATTCTGAATTTTGAAGCGGTTCTTTTTGGTGAACTAGTTGAACCAGTTCACCAAATCGGACTGAAATAGTTACTCAATCAAAACTCACTTGATGCTGGGTTTTGCCAACTCATTCAGCTCTCCAGTACCTCCAACAGTCACTGAACTGAGGAAACAATTTTGACAAGATCTAAAACCCAAAAGCCAGTGATATGCGTTTTTAAATTTTTTTTTTTATAATTTTTTTTCACATAAACAAAATATATACAAAACAAAAATATGAATTGAACAATTTTATTAAAAACAAACTGTTCCGAAAGAACATTTTATGTATTCTCAACCATACTTTGTGAGAAGCAAAGCCATTTGCAAAGTCTGAAAATGTACTGGATGAGAGCAAGAAAAATTACAAAGATCAAATCATGAAGAATAAATTACAAAGCTAACATTCATGTAACACAATCTAAAATATAGTCAAAAAGTCAAACGGGCTAAATATTTGTTTTTTGTTTGTTTTTAAAACTATACTAGTTTATTTGTGTGGAAAAGAGCAGTGTGAGCATTCTTCAGAACACTTCATTTTGTGTTCAAATGAAGAAAGAAAATCAAACATGTTTGGAATGTCATGTTGGAAAACATTCTAATGAAAAGAAATCTCTGCTGTCCTACTTTAGCACTGTTGTGAATTTCCTGTCAGTTGACAGGAGTGGGTTGATGTGCTTAATTTGAGGGTTGTCTATAAAACTTGTGTTGTGGAAGAGTTGGATGAGTGACAGCTCGGAGGTGGAGGAGAGGCTTCGGCTGAAGCTTCAATCCCAGTCACAGGTGTGTGTCAGAGCCAGAGAGCCCGGAGCCAGGCACTGAGGGAGGGAGCACAGGTGGCGGAGAGCAGGGATAGGAGCTGGAGTAGCAGGCTAGCATGTGGCACTGATCCAGGCTCTGCTGCAACATATGCCGGGGTGTGAAAAGAACGAGGTGTATACAATGTGACATATTCGGGAAGAGAGGACGGGATTGCATGACTGTATCTCTATGGGAATGACTGAGAAATTGTCATTAGATAGTTGTGTTTCAGAAATGAAGGCACTGAGAGATTGAAAGAAACAGAGCCAGAGACTAATTAGTGTCTTTTTGTTTTATCGAATTGTACCACAAGAATTCCAACAATATTACAATGTTATAAATTATTAATAACAAACGTAACTAGATTTGCATTTCATGAAGGAAATACTAGTTCTTGCATGAATGCAAAAAATAGTGTTTAAGTTTTAGGTAAGCTTAGGTTTTCAGCTTTAGTTTTGTGTGAATTCAATTCTGCATTAGAGCTGCATTGCCTTTGTCTTTACATCGACACAGCATAGTGTAAAGTTGAATTACATTTTTTTAAATATGCGGTATCACTTTATTTTAAGGTGTCCTTGCTACACTTTACATGTGCTTCCAATATAATAACAATTAATTATGCATAATTACATGCAAGTAACCCTAAACCAAACCCTAATCCTAACCCTAACCCTAGCCATACAGTAAGTGCATGTAGTTAATTAATATTACTCAGTGCTTAAATGTATAATTACACTGTAACAAGGACACCTTAAAACAAAGTGTAACCAAATATGCAATTTAGTATGCAAACGATATGCAAATATTATGATGATTGGATTACTTATTATGTACTTTTAGTTTAGTTTCCTATTTACATAAAGTATGAATCAAAGGGACCAAATTTCTTAAAGTATGATGTTTTGAAAAGGAAAATAAAAAATTGCACAGCTAAGGATGAAAGAATGATCTTTCATCATATAAGTTCAGGTCATAACCATAACCAGAGTGTTTAAAGCAATATCAATCATACAGTAATACAAACAAACAAACAAAAGTACTGTAGTTCTACTTCTTCTTCTCCAGCTGCACTAAGAAGCCATAAGAAAGCATATTGGGCAATGAGAGCTCTCCAGCGAATGCAATCAAGGGCCAGATCTTTGGCTTCTTCACATGTGGTGTTAAGGGAACTGAGGTCCCTGATGAAGGTTCGGTGCCAGGTCAGTAATGGTCGACCCCTGCATCGTCATCCTCCAGGTAGGACCCACTGAAGCACCTTCTTTGGGATGCGGCTGCTTTCCATCTGCATAATGTTTCCAGCCAACCACAGGCGGTGGTGTGTAATCATTGTACATAGTCTTGGCATATTGCTACGTCGCAGGACTTCCTCATTGGTAATGTGATGGTAATGTGATGAGCACCAATGGAAGACGTCTACCTTGTGAGAAAAAATGGCTGATGTTTCTGTTGCATAATTTGCCTTCAGAAGGATGATAGATGCATATAAGCAGAGCTTAATGTTAAGTGAGATCGATATACAGTAGATGAACAGATTTTGCACATTTGTTGAAAGACTGTTTATGCCTTGTTTATGTATTTTCAGGAAGCATAGCAATATCATCCCTAAAGTTGAGATCAGTGCAGCGGTTCTGTCCATCCCAGTCAGTGCCTTCATTTGTTCTTGCCATAGCCTTCCTCGAGACAAAATCAAGGGCCACAATAAATAAGAATGGTGGCAAGATGCCTCCTTGTCTGACACTAGTCTCAATGGTTTCTGTTCTGATGCAGCAGCTGGAATTGTTAAACAAGTACTGGAAGACACTTATGAATTTCTTTTGCATGCCATATAATTGTAAAATATTCCATAATTTTCCATATCCAACCTGGAGGAGCTCCTGATAGGTCTTTAGCAATTCAGTGCATGGTGCGGGTATTATTTTGATCTGTGGCTTCTTTGCATTTCTTCTCCAACCAGTCTTTCTTATCTCACCTACTGCTCTGTTTCACAGCCAGGTCAAGGTCAGTGTATGCACGTGATGCCGTTTATTTATCCTTGACCCTTTGGGCTTGGTCACATTTCTTTTTGGCCTTCTTCCTTGTGAATCAAGGACCATGATCTATCCTGAATCCATTCTTCCTTCTGCCTCTCTTTTGGCCAATCCCTTCTTGCAAACAGGTGGTCAATGTCTCCTTGAAGTTGTGCCATTTATCTCTATCTCTGCAACATCAGCTAAAGCCTGGAATCAATTGGAAAACTGAAGGTTGAAGAGATCTGCAATATTAAGGTCTTTAATCTTTTGAATTGCAAATGGTTGGACAGTTTCAGATCTTCCTTCATGTCGTTGCAGTTTGAGTTTTAGATTTATATGGATTAATGTAATGATCTGAACCTACATCTGCCACACAGAAGACCCTCACATTCCACAAAGCCGTCCTCCACTGTCGACTAATGCAGACATGGTCAATCTGTAGCACATCGTAAAACTCATCTGCTTTCTCAGTTGGTGTGTAAACCTGAATGACCGTTGTCCGTATATGGGCCAATTGCAAAACAGGACTTGATGATCCAATCACAAGTTGGCTTCCACCCAATCAGGGCACATATTGCTTGTTTCCCAGAGACCAGTCCAACACCACAGACGTGTTTGCTGCCTTTACAGGAGTACAGAATCTTCGGTAACACTTTAGAATAGGGAACACATATTTACTATTAACTAAGAGTTTCCCAGAACAAACTCTTAATTTACTGCTTATTAATAGTTAGTAATGTAGTTGCTAAATTTAGGGTGGATTAAGGATCTTAAATACGGCCATGTAGAATAAGGCATTAATATTTGCTTTATAAGTACTAATAAACAACCAATATGCCAGTAATATGCATGCTATTAAGCAACTAACTAACTGCAAGAATTGGTCCTTAAAATAAAGTGTTACTAGATCTTCTTTCCATCACTCCCTAACCATTGAACTTCACTGATGCCAGGCAGATCCAATCAATGTTGCTCAAATTCCTTAAGTAGATGATTTAGGTGGGCGCTTTGATAAAGTGGATGTATGTTCCATGTTCCCATTTGGGTGATCTTCTTTGCAGTCAACATCATATCCGTCATCAGGCACTTTACTCCACAATTTGTTTGGTCAAACACCTTCATAGTAGGATCTAGATACCTAGGATCAGAGGTCCTGCATCCAATTTAATTTTGTGTATTTTCTTTTGTCGTTTTCGTAGAAAATTAGTTTTTTACAGGGACAGGTTGATAGCCCGTTATCCAACCTTTCTCCTTTCACATCCAGGCTTGGGACCAGCAATGACTTAGTTAATTATTAACTTAAAAGTTAATTATTAATCATCTATTAGTGCATCTATTATTATCATTCTAAAGTATATGTACTGTACATGTTATTAAACATCACTCATTATGACACCTAAACAAAGTGTAACTCAAAATTATTATATGTGTTGTTGTACTTACAATGTAATAAAATAATTTTAAGCTGATTTTAAAATGATAAATGCATTTTGGCTTAGAATGATTTTATACAGTACTCTAAACACATACTTACTGTATGTTGGTTACACTTTATTTTAAGGTGTCCTTGTTAGGGTGTAATTATACACTTAAGTACCAAGTAATATTAATTAACTACATTTACTTATATGATTAGGTTTAGGATTAGGGTTTAGTTTAGTTTAGGGTTAATTGCATGTAATTATGCAAAATTAAATGTTATTATAATAGTAAGTACATGTAACATGTGTAACAAGGAAACCTTAAAATAAAGTGCTACCCTTATGTCAAATACTATATAAAGACATGGTATATGTATACCAAAAACTTCAGTTGTATATTTGTATTGGCTTACCACACAAATAAGTCTTCAGATTAGCTTGAAGGCTCCAGGTGCCTTACAGCAAAATGTTAAATATTCATGATACTAACCACACAAAGGCAACCTGGCCACCACTGGCGATGCCACTGTGGTCTTTAGAGTAATGTCAATCCACAAACAACACCTCCCAAAAAACTCTGCTCCAGGCTTCAATCTCTCTCTCTCTCTCTCTCTCTCTCTCTCTCTCTGCCACACATCCTAAGGCTCCTTGGGAGCTGCTCCAGCTTGCCAAGCCAACTCCAGCTTGCATTATTTTCATATTTCATCAATTATGCAAATGATGTCCTGCTGATGGTGTGCCTGCAACAGAGCACCATCAGGTCCCGCCCCTAAAGACATGCAAATGAGCTAGCCTGCAGGCGTGAACTGACCTCTGCCTCTTCTCGTCTCCACAGCTTACTGTGATTCGCTCTCCTGCGTGTCAAGCAGACTGGAACCCTGGACCCAGGAAATCTTGAGCAGCAAGCCCCATGGGCCAGCTCTGGAGATGTTTGTATACCCACAAATGTTTCTGAGTGAGATGTTCATCTTTTCAGTGTTTTGAAAATATACATTTCTTGAGATGAACTTGATCCAGTAGTCAGTGAGCCAAGGCTATTGCATAGCCTCTGTACAAAATTTATGAGCTTGAGGAGGAGTGTGTTTAACAAATATTTATTTTATATGAGGGGGAGAACTGGAGTCTGTGCTATAAAGCTATGATTATTGACTGGTTTTGCTTCAGGACTCAGATTTTACATTGGACATCAAATGCTGACTGAACACAATACCAAAATAATATATTTTATGAAAGTATTTTTTTTTTGTGAAATAAAATGTAATAATTTAAATAAATGATATACAATCTTAGTAATCTCTGCCATGAGTAAATCACCATATAAAACACATTGTGTTTTACAGAATCTAAACAGCAAATAGTGTAGAATGGAATTTGGTGCATTCGTTGCCGTCAACAGCCTTGTTAAAAAAAATAATTAAAAAAAAAACATTTTTTATGGTCAAAATCCAGTAGTTGTTTAAACCTCTGGTATAGACCATATAGTTATGGTCCACTGTTATGGAACCACCTTTAGTCTACAATTTGCTTTACTTTTTAATCTGCAAGGTGCCCTTTAATTTCTTCATATTGTCTAAATTTCCACAAATATTTAATCACCTTGAGGACAAAAAGAACAGAATTTCACTCCTTTTTTCTCCCTTTCACAAGCTGTCACCAAAAATGTTACTCAATGATAACTCTTATCATTTTGTGAAATGGTTCTTTGTCTATTATTTGCAATCCTACTCAGTTTTCAATGTCAGAGGCAAGGACACACACTGGCCTCCAGGACTGAACAGAAACTCAATGAGTTTGAGCTACACATATCTGAGCTTCATTAAGCAGAAACTATAGAACACTAAAAGGAAGAGAAGAGTCAGGACTTTCACTTAATAGAATCTCATATCTGCCTAATTTATTTGTTTTACTGATATATATCTACTCTAGATAAGATGACTGATGCTGCTGAGCAGTAGTTCTGCCCCAATAATTGACGAAATGAATAATTTACAATTTTAAGATCCCCAACGAATGTTTTTGCTTGGGGAAATTGTGTTTGTGTATTCATAACTGGATCAATGTGTCTATATGATGGCCTTTAAATAATACATTATTACTTAAGTATTTGGCTTTCTTTTTCTTCTTTTTTTATTAGTTTTTTAATCCATTATAATAGTGATGTGTAACTTACACATCCAAATGCATTCCAGTTTCAATCTGTTGTTTAGATCACATTGTACAGTTTTAATAAATTTAGAGGAGCACATTGGTCTCTAAACACTTGTACTTGTGCTTTTAGATATCATTTTGGAACTTTGCATTCCACTCACTTTTAGGATATGGGGGAACAAAATGGCCAGAAATGTCTCTAAAAACTCAACTAGTGTTACATGGTTGAAAGAAAACAGTTTGGAAGGATAACATGGATTTATTTTGGGTCTAAAATCTCATGCTTGCCTATTGTTATGGCAATAACCTTTAAAGCCAAATTTACTTATCACATCACATTATTTATTTTGGGTCATCTGGAAAATTATATGACTGACTGACCGACTGACTGAAGTGGTTTCTTGATTTTTAACAGATTATGCTTATTCTGTATGCCTAGATGTGGCTTATTGATTGTTATAGATTATGCCTAGTTGTGACAAATTGTTAGTTAAACTCTTGACTCCATAATGCGCAAAATGGCAAAATAACAGTTTTATTTATCTATTTTCTTCTGAGTAATTTTAATGCAGTATTTCCCTCTTTTGGTTTGGGCTATCACAGAGCACAAAGAACACCAGGTTTAGCGTACTGCTGGAACAAGACTGGGGCTAATTGCTTTCATAGTGAGAAATGACCCTGTTGATGTTTGATATTTGCACTGCAGTCAGGCTGAGCTGACAGATAAAGACAGCTCTATCAGAGTGACAGTAATCTATGCAAAACAAAACAGGTGATATTCCTTTCTCTGTCACTCCACTGTAATGTATGACAGACAGTCAAAAGCAAGCTTCTCTGGCTGTCTAAAATAACTCCATGTTACAGTTAACCTTTGTTTATAACTCTGTCACAGTTTGCAATTTAGTAAGCATGCAGGAGGCACGAGTAAACGTAAATGGTCTTTAATCCACGAAACACAGAGTACATCCACATAAGAGATGGCAGGAAACACTCAAACATTACAAGTAGAACAGACAAACACAGAACGAAAAGGCAAGGACTTAAATACTGTGGATAATAATTAACAAACACAGGTACCAGGAATCATAATTAAACTAAACAAGGACAGGAAACAGACCATGTATGTCACGGTTCATGGGTTCACTGACTCATCTTGTGGGTGTTTTGTGTGCGTGAGTGGGTGTGTCTTTGTGCTGATGCGGAGAGCTGATTACTTTCAGCTGTGGCTCGTTGTTGGCTCTATTTAAGGAGAGCTAACCCTGTTTTGTTTTGTCAGTTCATTAGTGTCCGTTGTTCTGTCTGTCCAGTGTTTCCTGACCTCCCGTCTCCGGGTTGGAGTTGCTGTTATCTGCCATCTTCGTTGAGGTTGCCCATTGCATCCCTGCGCTACACAGCCATCAGCCATATATGATCATCTTCGCTCTATCGGTTTATCTGTTAGACTCAGAATAAAGCATTGATTGTACCGCAATTGAATCAGATCTCTGTGACAATGTAAGGAAAACCAGGAACAAAGACAGGGGCAAAGCACAACAAAACAGGTCCATAATCCTGACATATCGCCCCCCCTCCTGGAAGGTGCCATAGAGGCAGCTCAGGTAGAGGATGGACACCCAGCAGACAGAGGCCAAGGAGGAGACAATGGAGGGAGGAGCTAGGGCGGAGGAATGGCCTGCAAACTCCAGGGGGGGGAACAGCGGCTGCGGAGCGGGTGGTGGAGAAGCCTGAAGCAGAGTCGGAGAGCCAACGAGCCAGGTGGATGACGAGGATGCGTGGGGCCAGGGTGGAGCCGAGGATCACCGGCCTGCCCACTCCTGGGTGAACTGGGAAACAGGAGCCCCCTCGGGGCTGGACGGTACCAGCGAGGACCAAGGAGAGAAAAGAAAGGACAAATCGACTTCCAGCTCAGTTTCCCAGTCCCCTTCTAAGTCCAGCAGTCCCAGATGTCAGCTCACCCTCAGCCATGGTGCAGTGGGCTCCACTCCACTCCACACTCTCACCGTCCATGGCTTGCTCCCTCACGGTGGGCGTGGTTGCTGGCTCTCACACCTGGTCTGATGGGGGTGGGTTGAGCTCCACATCTCCTCCGCTCAGTTGCTTAGCTTTGTGCTGGCTCGTCGATGGAGGCAGGAATTGGCTCTCTGTCATCGGTGGGCTCGGGCTGATGCTCCACACCGCGGGGAGATGGTGGGCTGGGCACTGGGTCTGGAGTGGATCCGGCGAGATCATCCTTAAAACCGATGGTGAATGGAGATCCGTTCGGGTAGCTGTTGTCATGTGCTACCTCCAGAAACAGTCTCGTATGACCCTCGAGGAAACACTCAAACATAACAAGTAGAAAAGACAGAATGCAAATTGCTGGTGCCAGGAATCATAATTAAACTAAATGAGGACAGGAAACAGACCATATAAAGAAAACCAGGAAAAAAGAAAGGGGCAAAACACAACAAAACAGGTCCATAATCCTGACAACCACATTGCTGCTTCACATATTTTCTTCCACTTTAGATTTTTTCATGTATAAGATGTGAAACGCTAGGCTATGAAGTAAGTATAATATGTAACTATTTACAGCCAGGTCTTTTTGAAAAATAATGTTTTTTCTTTACTTGATTCAGTAAAGGCTAGATTCAGATGTTGGCAAGGTTCAAATTGTCAAGTTGGGGATTGTTTTGTCCTGGCTATGGCATGTAGAAAAATTCACAATTAAAGTACACACATTGATTGTAGCTATCAAAATCATGCTGTCCCAAAACTCAAAGATAGCCAGAGGTGGGTAGAGTACCCAAAAACTATACTTAAGTAAAAGTAAAAGTACTTCTAGAAATATTTACTCAAGTAAAAGTAAAAGTACTAGTCTTGAATAGTTACTTGAGTAAGAGTAAAAGAGTATCGGATAAAAAATCTACTCAAGTAGTTAGTTACTAGTTACTTTGGGTCATATATACTGAGCCTATTTATATTTAGATATATAGATAAAATGTATGTAATGTATGTGTGTGTGTATAAATGTATATATTTCATCAGCCTTTACTCCAATTTATGTAATTTATTATAAAACCCTGTCTGTTTACTTAAGTAACAGATATAGGTGTCATGCCATAACATATTTTTAATATGACTGACTTTATATTAAATGTGAATTTAACATTGAAAGTTAATGTGATATAAATATTGCTACTAATCTTTCATTGTTCAGAAAGAGAGCAAATAACATTTACATTATTAAAGATCATTTTCACTGACAGTCTAGATTTCAATCAATCTCAGAAACTCCCATTAAAATCACTGAAACTGTTAACACTGTGAAATCAATATCTTAATTAAAGATTCGTACACACATCTGCACTTTGTTGTTTCTGACGAGAGAATTCACCAGAAAGAGGTATTCAGTCAGCGAGCGAGTGAAGGAAGCACCGGCATTTTAGCGATGACTCATCGGAACACCTCTGATTGGCCAATGCTTTAATAAGCTCAACAGAATCTTGTGTGATTGGTTATAATGCGCAGTGCTGTAAAAACACATCTATCTCTGGCTCAGCGCCAGCAAGCAATCACAGTTCTGAATTTAGCAGCTGATGACATGACTTGCTGGACGTACTGGCACCGGTTTGATTGTATTAAAATTAATAAAATCTTAATCGGCTATTTTTTGTCTTTTGGAAGCTGCATTCAACTTGACTCCCCTCTGTTATAAGCCACACGTACAACAAACTAATGTCACAGTGATATCGTGTACTGTAATCGAATGTAGCCCAAGTTAGGCTATTACCTGTTAAACAGTAGACAGCACACGCGGTGTTCATCTAATAAGGATCTCCATCGCTAGCAAATAATAGCCTTTGCAGATTTGCTTTCAATTAAGTGCAGTTCCATAGCCACGTTTTCAACGCTGCTGATGTTAAACATTACAACTCTGAGTGAACCGCTTCAGATGCTCAGCGCGTGCGGCAGGGAACTGAACGAATCATTCAAACTGATTCATGAACCAATTCACTCGTTTGCCAATTGGTTTGATCAAGCCTTTGAACAGAGTTGACTCAAAAGAATGAATCATTCGCGAATGGGCATCGCTCATTGCCCAGAGAAAAGCAGACGGCGCGTTTGGAATAAACTGAAGCATTTATAACATTTATTGCATTAAGATAAATGGTATTGCAAATGATAAATGGATAAATTAAGATAAAGGTAAATGTAACTCGTTACTACCCACCTCTAAAGATAGCACAATTAAATGTCTGCATGCCTATTTGAAATCAATGCTAGCTGGGCTTTGATGGAGTCTGAGCTATGTTGAGACGATCTGGAGGAAATGGGAAATGAAGGTAATTGTGACTGCCTTTTTTCGGCCCCAACCATCGAAATCATGCTACACACCCTCTTTCTCTCATACTTCATTGAACATAACTATGTCTGTCAGTTTGGTTCTATCTCTTGCCTGACAGTGGCTAGAGAACTCTCTGCCTTCCACTGACATCCCAACCTGACTCACTCTGATCAATAAAGAAAAGCAGTGCAATTCTTCCATTATGTCACATTGTGGAAAGAGACAAAAGAGAGTGGACTGTATAGTGAAAAGGCAATGATGGGAAGACCTAAACATTACATGTTTAGAATAAGTTTTATATAGGGTTGATATCAAAATTGACAGTTTTGAGATATTAGAGTTTGGTTTGATTTTGGATGTGCTTACAGTCTGTCAAGGCATGGGGTTCTAGTAGAAGAAAATTAATTCTGAAGGTCTGTCTGCCAAACTGACCAGTGATATTTGAGCCACATGTATGATGTGGTAGCTAGTTTAGAGAAGGAAATCATGAATGCCAGGACCATATTCAAAGGTATTTGGTCTAATATAATTTTTCTGCTATGGACTCAATCAACCACTCAGACTTCCTGGTCAAAAATGGTACTCAAGGGTCTTTTGATGAAATTTTGGACTTTGCCCTTCTGTCTGTGGGTTCCCCTCTCACTGTTGGGGAGGTCACGGAGGACACTTACTCTTGAACATCTTTTGGAGGGCAGTGGTCAGGGAGCTCCGGTGGCCATGAAGCCTGGCCAACCATGGTCTCCAGCAAGCACCACGCTGGTGATGGCCAGTTCAGTGTTATCATTCCCCGTTCCAGCACCTCTCCACAACATGGCTACCGGTGCTGAGCTTCTCCAGAAGCCGGAGTCTACACCCAAAATGACCAACATATCCAAGTCAGCTCACAAGATGGCTGCCATGCCCCAGCCAGAATCAGCACCCACGATGGCTGCCACGCCATAGCGTGGTCTTCTCTGGTCTTCAGCTACCATGGACATCACAAGTTCCCAGGTACCATGGACAACACACCAGAGTTTCTGGTCATCATGGATGCCATGCCAGAGTTCCCAGTCATTATGAGTTGCATTTGGAGACAAGGAATTCTATGAGTGTTTGAGGCTGGCTTCCAGTTTTGTGGACCCACCGTTGATATCAGTGAGAGCAGCTGGCATTCCAAGGCCTTCAGCACCAGCAGTTACTGAGGCAGTTCCCCTAACTACAGTGTTTCCAGTTATGGTCATAGCTATCTGGTGTGTTTGGGCTGCATACTGTCCTCCAGCTTCTACAAAATCCGTTCCGTCTTGTTTCGGCCACAGGTGCCATTGATAACATCTCTGTGCTCTTTATTCCAGTCCAGCCTGATCCGCCGTGGTGGTTCCCTGTTTCATCAGCTCCACCCTGGTGGTCATCTGCTCCACTGTGGGAATCCTCTGTCTCGTCTGCCCTACCCTGCTTGTCATCCTCTCCACCTTGGGGGTCCTACTGTGGTGGTCGCCTGCACCACCATGGGGATATTCTGTCCCTTCTGCTCTGCTGTGGTGGTCCACAGCTCTTCCGGCTCCACCTTGGCTTTCTGCTCTACCTACTCCGTCGGCTCTGCCTCAGTCTCCAGGCCCTCCTCCTGGACTTGACCCTCCATCCCTCCCCTTGTTCCACCTCCCTACTGGACTTTAATCTATTCTGGTTTAGGAGCATCTGGAAGCCACTCATTAGGAGGGGTCTATGTCACAATCCCTGCCTGTGTTCTGTGTCCCTACTGTTGTTCACCTTATGTTTCCCTGCCATGCTGCCACCATGTTAGTTGCCATGGATACTGATTAACCCCCCCCCCCACCCCCACCTTGTTATCTTGTTTGCCCCTGTGTATAAAGCTATGTGTCTCTCAATCTGTCTTGGTGAGTTGTTGTGAATGTTACCGTTTTCCTTTTGTGGTTTCTTTTGTGCCTTGTTTTCAAGTTTTGTGTCAAAAAAATCTCTCCATTAAAATAAGTATTCTGTTTTCAATAAAAAATAGTATTCTGTGTCAATAAAAAGTGAATCTAGCTCTATATTTACAATGTCCCTGGTCCCTTCTCTACATATATTGAGTGCAATATCACAAAAGAGCATGGTTTGGACCAGTTCCTTTTGATCCAGTCTTGAGAGTCCTGTGTAATTTCCCAGTGTGGGACAAGCTAGCCCCAACCACACCACAATCCCTTTTGGCTTTTACATTGAAAAGAAGACAACAAGCATTGTTCAGAGGATTACCGTCCTCTGCCATTGTTCTCTTTGTCAAAAATCATTATGTAGAACGAAAAACAGGTGTTCAGTGGCTTGCCAAGGTCAGTGTCAAATTCATGAGCTCCAAGTATCCAACTGTCCCATTAACTGTGCTTTGATGCCTTTTGAGAAAGGGGGGAATTTTATTTGATGAATGAGTAGAAATTCAAGATGAACAAGTTTACATTTTTGTCAGGTTTAGAGAAATTTGAGAATATCTAGTCTGACCTTTTATAGCACTTTGTATTTAAAAGCTTCAATACAAAAAAAAAAAAAAAAAAAAAAAACTTGTCAGAGGGCCCTTCAACTTCACATAACTGTAGGTTTTCCAGCATGTCTATAAATATTTGAAACAGGTGACAGAGAACTGCCACAAACTGCAGCAAGTTTGACTGAATCTCATCAAGGAGAAGGGTTTTATTTATTTTATTTTATTTTTTGTAATGCAGAATATCAATATGGCAGAATTTTGAATTGAGACCAAAAGTGTAATGTAAATACGGCCAAGTCCCAATGGGTCAATATGGCATGATGATATTTCTTCCTAGCTCCCTGAGTGAGCGCACACCTCCCTCATCAACCCCCCCCCCCCCCCCCCCCCCCCCCACACACACACACAGACACACTCACACAGGCACACATCATCTTCCAGACAATCTCAGCTGGCACTTGCAATTGACGTTTTTTGGTGGTGAAAGGCCATTCTAGTTTTTGACAGACACTTCCATTGCATTAGTCTGACATTCAGCTCATAGATTTTGTTTTACATTTTGTTGAAATCAAGTTTTTCATTATACTTAGGCTATTCTTGTGTTTTGGGCTGAAAATATCCAAAGCAATAATAATTAGTCTTTTTGTAACTAGGCAATCCACAGTAAGAATTAAAGTGTACTATTTTTCATCACTAGCACCACCAAGCAATAATGATTGTTATTAAAAAAAGATTGTTATTACACAGATTTCCCGAGCATCATCTGCCATTGGTTGGCAAACAGATAGTCCCATCCCCAGCTCATGCTGTTTCTGTTAAAGTTTTTTTTTTGCAGTTTGTAAAACATCTTTTATTGATAAGCTATAGTTCACAAATTAAGTTTTATTAACTTTACCTTCTAACTTTTAACTATAATTTAAATAGCTTTCAGGACACAATTACATGCACACACACACACAGACAAAACTGTGTACTTTTTAAATGAATACTTATTACGGAAATAATATGCTTAAAAATATACTGAAGTGTATATTATAAAATGTATATTAAATAAGCATATAAATACATATTTTTATTTGTAATTTCATAATTACTTAAATTCAAATATGGTTAAACTGTACTGCAGAATGTACTGACAAAAATTAATGGTAAACTGTAACATATTTTACATCTATACTATATGTCTATTGAAACCGGCATCTCATGTATTTAAATATATTTGTATTTACACATTACGCATCATACTCTTAAAAGCTATAACCACAAATAAGTAAATATTATTATGCATTAAAACTGTTGTTATGATTACTCATGAGATGATAGAATACATTATAAGGAATTTTATTTTTGTAATATATTATGAATTCACTATTATGTCTTAAGAATACTTTTATGTATCTAATGAATTATAAATATGGCCTTCATAGAAAGTGTTACCTGATTGTAATTACGCATATTTATAATGGTGAAGTTGCAGTTGAATACATACAAAATATATTAAGTTTAAAAGTTCAATAAAAAATAAATAAAATAACACTACAACACTACAGTTAACTTTGTGCACTATGTGTACTAACACTAGATAATGTAATAAAATGTCATTATTTCATGTAAGCAGTGGTGGCACATAAGGGGGGGGTCTCATGAAAACCAACAAAAAATACATTGGACACGGCTAATAACTGCATATTACTGCATTGAAAATACATTTTGGTCCAAAAATAGCAAAAACTGACTTTATTCATCATTGTCTTCTCTTCCGGATCTGTTGTGTGAGATTTCAAAACACTGAAGTGTAGTGATATCCGCTTCACGAACGAATCATTCGATGTAACCGGACCTTCTTCAACCAGTTCACCAAATCGAACTGAATCGTTTGAAACGGTTCGTGTCTCCAATACGCATTAATCCACAAATGACTTAAGCTGTTAACTTTTTTAACATGGCTGACACTCCCTCTGAAGGGCCGTTCAGAGACCTTTGGAGGGGCAGGTGCTCAAAGTATAAAAGGGGCACATGGAACAAGGCTTTAAATGGCGCTGTTCAAAAAATATCAATACAGCAATATATTGTGATGCATTCCTTGCTGATTCACGTATAGATATGGATGATTATGTATTGATACAGCAGCAAATGCTTTGATGCAGTTTTGAAAAAGAAACAATAGAGAAGACAATTTTAAGTTTAAAATAATAATAGCTCTGGGATTAGAAACTGAAATTGTCCCAACCTGATGGCTTTTTCTTCTCTGTTCTACAGAATAATTAAGAACAGCGGTTATTGTAAAAACTATAGAAAACACTTGTGCCTATACATTTTCCTCTTTCTCACCAGCCTCTGTCTCCTGGCTTGCTGTTACCTGCTCTCTTTCTGTCACTTGTGCCTCTACATTTCCCTCTTTTTCTTCCTTTATCTCCATCTCCTCATTTGATCTACTACTTTCCACTCTCTGTCCATCTAGGAACAAGGCTCAATTTACTATTTCAGCATTAATCTATTATTTTAACCATCACTACTACTCTTGCACCTAATCAATAAGTCCACCTTAAATATTGATACAAAACATAAAAAAACGTACTCGGTTACTAACATAACCTCGGTTCTCTCTAGAAGAGGGAACGAGTACTGCGTCTTAGCTAAGACGCTACGGGAAAAGTCTCTTTTCACGAAATACTGAAGCAAAAAATTATCCTTAATTTTGTATTTTTGTAAAGCACATTTGCAGCAGTACACAGCCATAGGCGAGACGGCTCGCTCGCTCATTGGCTGTTCTGCGGCAACTGCACAGCCTATCGAGCGCAGGTTGATGCAACATCAGACCCTTCATGCCACTTCCCGCCGAAACGGGTGTGGCCCAACCTATAAAAGGAGCTTGAAAAGGCTGACTTACCTGATTTATTTAATCGCCGAAGCGAACCAGAGTGAATCGTACGCACGGCAGAGAACACAGTACTCGTTCCCTCTTCTAGAGAGAACCGAGGTTACGTTAGTAACCGAGTACGTTCTCTTACGAGAGCTCTCTCGTACTGCGTCTTAGCTAAGACACTACGGGAACCCTATGTAAAACGCCGTGCGCGCAGGGATGACACACCAATAAACCTGAAGCAACGCCCAGGATTTACAGTGCACAGTCATCCGAGGGACTCACAGAGAGTCCAGGACAGGAAGGGGGGAAGCCCTCCGTCCCATATCTAGCAGCATCAGTAGATGCGGCATTATGACATCACACAGCCGAGGCAAGGCCTGACCAATGTGGCAATGCGGGTCTTACGCAATACTGCCCATATAACAGTCGTCAGCGCATAACGCTCACGAACTCAGAGTTCCCATCAGGGCCCTGATTCGACTATACCGACAGCAGCCTTGCTTGCAAGGCGGGAACCTCCAGGTTATAGAACCTTGTAATGAATTAAACCTTGCTAATCATCGGGAAGAAGGAGGCGGGAACCGGCGGACAATCAAACAATATTTTAATAAAGCAAAATAAACACAAAACAGCGCACCAGCCCCTCACGGACGACTGGTGCGCGCAAATAAAAACCAAAACACAACTAAAAGCCCAGGCCTGGTCCTCTCTCATCCTTCACTGTCGTCGCTCCAGTTTTATATCCTTCCATCTCCTCCATGGGCCTCGAGACCGGCGGGTCGAACAGGTGTAGCTCATCTCCAATCACTCCACCGGCCTCGCTCCCATGTCCCTCGGCCCCGCCCCACTCGTCACATACCCCCATCGCCCCTCGCAGGCCGGGGGGTACTCCCGAGACTGCGCTCTACTCCCCCCCCCCCCTCCGTCCGGGGGGGGGGGCGCTCACGGGGACCTGCGGGAACCTGGGGGTAGGACAGACGAGGCGAGAGAAAAGGAGATGGAAGGAGGAGCGACAGAGACGAGAGAGGGGAGAGAGGAGAAAAAAATAAATAAAAAATCCGGTTCCCAGACGCACCGCTGCTCGGCCCTCCACCAGCTGGGCGATCTCCTCCGCGGTGCCTGGCGGTGGCACTGGACGGCCCTCGGCGTACAGCACGACACTCCTCCGCCGCCCGGTGGACGGCGACGGCTCCTCCTGTTTTGGGCAGCCGGCAGGAGTCCCCCGTTCCCTGCTCCTCCCCGTTCCGGCGGATGGCAGCAGGCTCCCGCCACCTGGCGAACGGCGCAGACTCCTCCGCTCCCTCACGGACGGCAGCCGCCCCTCCCTATCGTGGGCGGCCGGTAGCGAGCTCGCCCGTCCCCGGCAACTCGCTCTAGCCCACCGCCTCGAGCGTCCATGGCGGCACACTCCTCGCCTGCTCGTTGGCACCGCGGATTCACCACAGCGGCGAGGGATCTTCAGCATCGCGTCCCTCCTTCTCCCGGGTTTTCGGCACCACTGTAATAAATTAAACCTTGCTAATCATCGGGAAGAAGGAGGCGGGAACCGGCGGACAATCAAACAACATTTTAATAAAGCAAAATAAACACAAAACAGCGCACCAGCCCCTCACGTATGACTGGTGCGCGCAAATAAAAACCAAAACACAACTAAAAGCCCAGGCCTGGTCCTCTCTCGTCCTTCACTGTCGTCGCTCCAGTTTTATATCCTTCCATCTCCTCCATGGGCCTCGAGACTGGCGGGTCGAACAGGTGTAGCTCATCTCCAATCACTCCACCGGCCTCGCTCCCATGTCCCTCGGCCCCGCCCCACTCGTCACAAACCTGATAAATGTAGACGGCGAGGCCCAACCTGCCGCCATACATATATCCTGCAAGGAGATCCCAGTAGACCACGCCCACGACGAGGCGACGCCCCTTGTGGAGTGTGCTCTGACGCCCAGTGGGCACTGAAGGCCCCTGGAAGCATAAGCTAATGCTATGGCGTCAACTATCCATCTGGATAGAGTCTGTCTCGAAACAGCCATTTCCTTGGAACGTCCACTGAACGAGACAAACAGCTGCTCAGTCTGTCGAAAGACAGCGGAGCGAGACACATAAGCTCTTAAAACCCTAACAGGGCAAAGAAGACTCGAGTCTCTATCCTCTCCTGACACCGACAGGGCAGACAGGGCACTAACCTGAGCCCGAAATGGCGTGTTGAGGGACTTCGGCACATAACCGTGCCTAGGTTTGAGTATGACCCTTGAGTCATTAGGCCCAAACTCCAAGCATGACTGGCTCACCGAGAGCGCATGCAGGTCACCCACATGCTTCACTGAAGCGAGAGCCAACAAGAATACTGTCTTGAACGACAGATGCTGGAGGCTAATTGATTGGATAGGCTCAAAAGGGGGACCCTTCATGGCCTCCAAAACCGCTGCGAGGTCCCACATAGGGACTGACGGAGGTCTGGGAGGATTCAGCCTCCTAGCTCCTCTGAGGAAGCGGATGCCCAAATCGTTCCTTCCTATTAACTGACCGAGCGCTGTTTCAGAAAACGCTGCGATGGCCGCCACATAAACCTTGAGCGTGGATGGGGCTCTGCCCTTATCCAACAGCTCCTGTAGGAAGGAGAGAACCTCCGTCACCTCACAACTAAGGGGTGAACATCCCCGAGCTGTGCACCAGCTGGAGAACACCGACCACTTCGAGGCATACAGTCGTCGTGTCGACGGAGCTCTAGCCTGAGTGATGGTATTTAGCACTCCCACTGCGAGATCAGCGGGTAACCGTTGAGCGCCCACACATGGAGGGACCACAACTCCGGTTGAGGGTGCCAAATCGAGCCCCTGGCCTGCGAGAGGAGGTCCCTCCTCAACGGCACTGGCCACGGGGCGACGTCTGCTAACTGCATCAAATCTGGGAACCATGGTTGGTTCTTCCAAAAAGGTGCTACAAGCAGTATTGAACATCTCGTTTCTCTCACCCGTTCTATCACCTGCGTAAGGAGGGAGACGGGAGGGAAAGCATAAAGCGGGCAGCACGGCCATCTCCGTGACAGCGCGCTTTCGTTCTTGGAAAAGTGATTGAGCCAGAATCAGCCAGTCGTCCAAATAGTTCAGCACTCGTACGCCTCTGAGTCTGAGAGGAGCGAGCGCTGCGTCCATGCACCTCGTAAACGTACGAGGAGCCACGGACAAGCCGAACGGCAGGACTGTAAACTGGTATGCCTGGCCCTCGAAGGCGAATCTCAAATATCGCCTGTGACTGGACGCTATCCGTATTTGAAAATACGCGTCCTTCAGATCCATTGACATGAACCAGTCTCCTCTGCGAATATGCGCGAGGAGCTTCCTGATCGTAAGCATTCTGAAACTGCGTTTCACCAATGCCTTGTTCAGCTGTCTTAGATCCAGTATGGGCCTGAGACCCCCGTCTTTCTCAGGCACCAGAAAGTATCCGCTGTACAGCCCCCCCCCCCCCTCGCTTTGAGCTCGAGACACAGGCTCTACAGCCCCTTTGCTCAACAGTTTTGATATTTCGGCCCGAAGTATGTGTGCTACTTCTGTTTTGACCGTAGTTTCGACGCGCACTAAAAAGTGCGGAGGGCGTCGAAAAAACTGTAGCGAGTAGCCTCTTTTTATAATGCCTAGCACCCAATCCGAAACCCCTGGAAGCGCTGACCATGCATCTGCATGAATGGCTAAGGGTGGATGCGAAGCACGATCTGTTGACTGGGCAACGGCGGCGCTTGGGTGCACTGCACCATGGGCATTACGCCTGTGGCATTTGAGGCGGGGCGCGCGCTGATCACAGCGGGCAGATTGCTCCTCCTCGACCCCGTCCAGGTGCTTAACCGATTGGGGGAGGGCTGAGCGGGTCCCGTGGGACTCGTGATGTCTGCGAGTAACTGCGGGCTGCAAGTGTGCACATTTACCACTTTCGACTCGCTGTCTGCCTGGGCAGAGCGTACGTGCACGGGTTTCGTTTTTACAGAAACCACGCGCCGTGTGTGACATAGTGTATGTGGGCATTGAGGAGTGGGCACGTTTACTATGTGGCGCGCGTGACCGACCTGAGTCAATCTTATGTGCGCGAGCCCTGTGTGCAGGGCTGTGCTTACATGTGGAGATGGCCACTGAGGAGTGGGCATCGTCACTACATTTATAGCACCATCGGCAGTGGCCGGACGAACGTGCACGGGTTTCGTTTTTACAGAAACCACATGACGCGTGTGACATAGTGATTGTGGGCACTGAGGAGTGGGCACGTTTACTATGCAGTGCGCGCGATCGACTTGAGTCGCTTTTATGGGCGCGAGTCCTGTGTGAAGGGCTGTGCTTATATGTGGAGATGGGCACTGAGCAGTGGGCATCGTCACTACATTTATAGCACCATCGGCCGTGGCCGGGACACCAGAAATTACACCTTTTTCGGAAAATATCTGGGTAGCCGTGATAATGGTTTTTGTGTGCAGGCAAGCGGGCAACCGTACAGGCTTGCGCATTGCAAAAGATGCTGAAACAGTCACAATCCCTGGAACTGAAACAGCGGCGCGCTTAAGTGAGAATTCGGCCGCGGTGACTCGTACACCGGCGCTTTCCTAGGATGGCTTCGGGGCTCCCGGCCTCACCGTAATCCTCTGCCGCGGTCCCCGCGGCGCGGGGCGACGGCCGGTAGAGCGAGAACGGGGGTCTCGAGCTGCGTTGCTGAAGCTGTTGTGATAACGGCTTTTGTGTGCAGGCAAGCGGGCAACTGTGCAGGCTTGCGCGTTGCAGAAAACGCTGAGACAGTCACAATTCCTGGAACTGAAACAGCGGCGCGCTTGGATGAGAGCTCGGCCACAGCGGAACTCGTACACCGGCGCTTCAATGAAGCAGCCATCGTGTGTAGTGCAGACGCAGCCTGCTCAGCAGCAGAAAAGATTTGCGCGAGCAGAGGTGACGTCATGCAGCAGGCTTTAGATGGCAACACCGCTTTCGTCCGCCGTCCAGCAGAGGGCGGACAAAGGTGCGTCGCTATCGCCTGTTCCACCGGCGGAAGTGACTGGTAGTTCCTGTTTTTAGCATCATTCAGTGTGGAGAATGCTAGTGAGACAGACGAACGAGTTCGCTCTGAATATGGAGCGCTCCAAGCCTTTGCCACCTCTTCGTGAAGCTCAGGAAGAAACTAGGCGGGCTTTGAGAAGTACGCTCATCCGAAAGGAAACTACCATCCAGCCGGGAACGAGAGGGGGGGCGCTGGTGCAGACCACTCGAGGCCGAGACTCGTCGCGGCCAGCGTGAGCACTCGCCTCGGCTCCTTCTCGATGTCAGCTCGTTTGCTGGGCTTCTGAGCAGAAGGCGCGAGATCCTCGGAGCTCGCCCAGCCCTCACTGCCCGAAGCTAGCAGAGAGCGCATGTCCTCTTCCCCTGACGCGGCCCTGAGATCGACCTCCTCGGACGACGCGGCGGCAAACAGATGCAGGGGAGGCCGGTGAAGCAGGGCGAACAGGAAGCCACAGGAAGGCATCTTAAAAAAGACGCAAGCTCTTTTACGAGTGTGTGTCGCAGGGCGAACACACACACATGCATAAAGAACAGTTGGATATAACAGAATTGAAACGATATGTGCGCCGGAGAGCGCAGCAGGAACGGCAGTGGAAGGCGGCGAAGGCCAGCGGCTTCAGAAGTGGCTCGTCCCGCTGAGATGCCTATCAGACGGCGCTTGCTTCCTTCGTGATCCAGCGATGCGTGAGCTTCGCTGAAGAGATGAAAAATCAGGTGAGTCAGCCTTTTTGAGCTCCTTTTATAGGTTGGGCCACACCCGTTTCGGCGGGAAGTGGCATGAAGGGCGCGATACTTATTGGTCTGATGTTGCATCAACCTGCGCTCGATAGGCTGTGCAGTTGCCGCAGAACAGCCAATGAGCGAGCGAGCCGTCTCGCCTATGGCTGTGTACTGCTGCAAATGCGCTTTACAAAAATACAAAATTAAGGATAATTTTTTGCTTCAGTATTTCGTGAAAAGAGACTTTTCCCGTAGCGTCTTAGCTAAGACGCAGTACGAGAGAGCTCTCGTAAGAGAACTGATACACTGGAATATAGTTATTAATATTATTATTACTGTTGTAGTTGTCTAAAATTGAACACCTTTGCGATGTAAACAAATGACAGGCTACATTTGTTATTCATATCCTCCACACTGCACTTTGATATCAGGTATATTATGCATTTTTATTTCCAGAGAGATATTATTGAGTTTACAGGCTAAAGTGGTCTTGCTGTTGTAAAATATTTGCGTCATATTTAAAAGATAATTATATTTTAATTCATTTCTGAATTTTTATAATGATAATTCAGAGAATGAGAAAATCTAAATAAGCCTTACCAGTGTTGTGATAATAATTTTTAAGGCACTCAACGTGTTATAAAATAAATAAGTACTGTAATATAATAAAAGTTTAGTCAAATAACATAAAAAAGACCAGACCCCTCGATGCCTGTGAAACTTTTCTCCCTCAAACATCACGCTAGTTTTACTTCTATACTACAGGCTACACACAGCAATATAAACAACATATCTGCATGTTCTCACATCACATCGTTCTTGTAAAATAATAATAAGTAAATAAACATCAAAATCACTTCGGTGTGAATGAAACACCACTTACCAGCTGCTACGGTGTTGAAAATATCCTCTAGCAATTAAAAAATGCGCGTGCGGCGTGAGTGAATCATCGTCCCGGTCGGATGAGGTCGTCGTCGTCATGTGAAAGGTCATCATATTGGTCATTTTATTTACGGCTAAATTATTATTAATAAATTGTACTAATATTATGATTGGGCATGGGCAGGCATTCACAAAAGGGTATGTTATTACAAAAAAAATTCAAGGAAATTTTGCTTTGACAAAAGGGCACTTAAGGGGCAAAGGAGCAGGTGCTCAAGTGAACCGGTTCTTTCGGACAATTGGATCAAATAAACCAGTTGAAAAAAAAACAGTTCACCGGTTCTTTTGCTCTCGATGTAATGTCATTGACGATGACTGCCCTTCATTCAAGCCTTCGGTTTTCCCGCGCTTATAACATTAGCACAGAATCAGTTCAGAATCAATCACCAAAAGAATCAGTTTGGTTCAGATGCTCTGTGTGTCGGTCTGTTTCATGCTGAATCACACATGCGCAGTATCACCAGCTCCTCGGTTCTCGAATCGGACACATCTGACAGAAACGGTTCTCGGTTCTGTGTACGAATAAATGTCGAAATAATTAGGGGCCAAGCACCGAAGGTGCGTAGGCACCTATTGTAATTGTTCCCGTTCCTATTATTATCATTCTTCCTTCTTCCGACTAGGAGTCTATGGCAGCCCATAGAACCGATTGCGGGAAAGTTGTAATGGTTTGACATTCTGATAGAGGACATTTATTTTAAGAACGCATCAACGGATTGTTACGAAACTTGATATGGGTCATCAGTACAATGTCCTGAAGGAGTGTGAGAGGTTTTGAAACAGCGCCACCTAGTGGTGAATTGTTTTTTTCAAATGCTTATAACTTTGGGTGTGGTCGACTTATTATCACAAGACTCATCTAATTAGACTCCTGAAACCTTACCGAGTCCTACGATACCAAACATGCTAGGTTTCGCCTTACAGTTTGTGTAGCGTGGTTATTTAGCGCTTAAAAACCATTTGGCTATATCTTCGAAACCGCTTGTCTGATCGAGACGAAACCACCGTCAGAAGTTCGGAAACATAGGTTGATAGCTGAATATCTGTACCCAAATGCGAAAATATTGATAGTAAGGGGTAGTAAAATTCAATCAAAGTCATGTGTCAGTCATTTTTTATGTGTTTTTTCATATAAATGCCTATAACGCTGAAGTGAATTGAGATATTTTCACCAAAATTGACACACATATGTATGGGCTCACTCTGAGGACAGATTAAAAAAATGGTGTGACTGAACCTCTTGGTGGCGCTACAATAGAACAAAATATGAAATTCCCATTGACTTCAATGCAGTTTTCTGAAATAAATTGCTATTCTAAACAAATCCATTGGTATAATATTACGAAACTCAGAATGTGCCAACAACACCATCCCCTGAAGTTACTCAACACATTTTGAAACATTATAACAAGTTATAACAAAATTTCCAAAAAGGCTAATAACTTTTGAATAAACCTGGTTATTGAAATGCCGCTGGTCTTAACAGATTCCTTGTGTGAAGCTGACAACATAGATACCAAGTTTTCCTTATTTGGCCGAACTCCCTGTCCGCCATTTTGATTTTCAGTCAAAACCTCTTTTCTCGAACTCCTCCTAGACCGTTTGTCCGATTTTTACTAAAATCGAATCATATCATCTTCAGACTGAGCCACCTAAAAGATATGGATTTTGTGTCGATATACGAAACGGTTCTCATTTAGCGCACAACGAATTTGCTGGAAGGATGCCATAATGCATTTGAGGCTGTATCTCAGCAAAGCTTTGACATTTTTGCACCAAACAATGTATGTGTCATTGTCACCTAACACTGACCATTCAACACTAATTTGGTAACAGCGCCACCTATTGGTCAAATGTGATAAGCCAATAAATCCTATTACTAGTTGTTGTGTTTATTGTTTTCAAGCCATTTTGCCTAAAATAATCTTAAAACTGTCTTAATTACTCATTCCTGCCGTTTGTCTGAAGCTTGCTTCTGTATTGATTGGCCCCGTAATTGCTGCTTGCAGCTATATTTATAATTTATTATTGTTCTGCGTAGTTTGAAGAGAAACATTTTTTAATCTTTATCCCGGATATATATATTTTTTAATCAAGAAGAGGATGGGGGGTCAAATGGGGGGTCAAAGCGTTTTTTAGCAGGGTCTTGAGACCCCCCTGGCGCCGCTGGTGCATCTAAGTTAAAATGCTTACAAATGTCATTAAACATTCAATTCCATATGATCAAGCAATTATTACAAATCTAAAATGATTTTAACAGATCTTCTAAAATGAATAAAAGCTTGTGTTAATGCACAACACTTTTGGTGTGATGGGGTAAGATTAGGGACAGGTTTGGTGGTTTGGGTAAGTTTAAGGTTTGGTTAAAGGGTCAACAGTGTACAGGGGTCAATTTGATTATTATAAGGGTTCAATCTGTTTATATTACATTGTTTTGATAAATGAACAAGTGTTTTCTTTTAATAAATTATTTGTTTACCTCTGATTATTTATAATTCAGTGAATAGCTATCACGTTTAATGATAAACTGAAGAATATTATACTAATGTGAGTGTTGAGGCAATAACAAACTTTTTTTTGCACCACAATTACAATCTGTTATGTGTTTAGCAAGCATTTAGCTAAACTTAACCAGCCACACTTTACACAAACCTTGTTACAAAAGTCCAAAGCCCATAAAGATACTAAATGATTAGTAATCATTTATAAACCTTTACAAATGATGAATAGTTTCAACTTTAGATTGACTACTGAAAAAACATGAATGAATGATTAATAAATGAGTAGTAAAGATGTGTGAATAGGTTTAATTCAGGTCTTTTGAGACACTTTTTTGCCATTGAGATGACTGCTCATAAATGTATTAAGGATTAATAAACATTTATAAACATTTGCAAATAATGAATAGATTATTTGTTAAGATGTGTAAATAGAGGTTTACACAACAAACAAAGAACAACAAATGAAGATCATATGAACTGAAAGTTTAAAGACATTTGTAAGCATTTCAATTTACATTTCAATTTACATTAAATAATCATATGTTAATCATTAAGGTAATATTTAATAAGTTCATTAGTAAACATAAAGAATAATATTATCTATTATTTCTAGCTATGTGGATATAGATTAATACAGTTAAGCACACTTCTTTTTCACAATGACAAATGCAGAAAAGGTATTCACAAACACAAACCCGCAATGGTTTTCAAACATTCTTCCTCCTTTTGTTTCAAACCTGTATGACTTTCTTTCACCAAAACCAATGTTCTCAAATATATCTTCTTCTTGTGTTTTGCAGAAGAAGCCTAAGTCATACAGATTTAGAATGACATGAGGGTGAATAAATAATGACAAAATCCTCTTTTTTGGGTGAAGCTCAGTTGGCTCAATTTCCTGAGTTCTTGGTACTTTGGGACATGTTGGTCCTTTGCCGTTTTGAAAACTCTTATCAGTAGCAGGCAGGTCAAGCTGCCCCAGTGACAGAACATTAGGGCCCTACAACATTGGAGAAGGATACTACTATCACCTCGATTCCCTAGGGGCTGTAAATACTAGTGGAGCAGACAGACACAGGGACAGCCCCGCTATTCAGTCCTAATGCTTGCACCTTCACTGTTTACCCTAATGTGATTCTAAACACAATTAAATGACATTTCCTCTAACTGAGATAGTGTCAATGGCTCTATTAGAAGTTGATAATGGCATATAAGTGCTGCAGGAGAGGATATGGAAGATCCGTATCTTAAGTGGTTCTCTTTCTTTCATGTCTCACTCCATCAGTGTAAGGTTCCTGAGTGAATGTGTCTAAGGTGATGTGCCCAAAACAACCACAGTTCACATGTGCTCATTAATACATATAATTAGGCAAGTGGACATGTCTGATGTGCCTGAAAATATCATGGAATATATAAATATAATACCTTGAGATGTGGGGGCTAGAAGTGGTCGACTCTTATCTAACAGTTCTATCTTGGTTATTGGATGCATTTTCTATGTTTTGTATTGGAAAAAATAGACATTCAATTTTTGGATTATTACTGTTATTAACATGCTCAATGAATAGTTAATCAGAAGTTTGCATGCTTTTCTAAGAATGCCTCAATAACACAGTGCTTAGCCTCCAATTCAGAACTCCTGCATAATATTAGTTTTTGGCCTCTAAAATATTGGAAGACAGTATACAGTACAGTATACAGTAATAACAGTGTCTGTGTAACAAGGAGTCAGAGACATTCGGATCCATGAGCAGTAGTTTATTGTCGAGAATGGTCAAACAGGCAGAGATCATAAAACAGCGTCAGGAATGTCAGGTGATATCCAAAATCAGCAACAGTGACAAGCAGAAGTCAGGGCAGGCAGCAGAGAATCACAGTCGGTATAAACAATACAAAGTCAAACACGAAAGGAACAAACACTAGGAAACCGCTCGGAAATGCCAGACAGAACAAAACAAGACATCGCAATGATTGAAAGTCCAAACACAGCATATATAGGGGAGTGGTAATGGGGAACACCTGGTGGTGATTAGCCCTAAGCACGGGATTATGGGAAATGGAGTTGGAAATGGGTCCTGAGTGAGTCCTGAGTGGAGTGCCCTCTAGTAAAGTGCATGGGCACTCCAGATGACGATCGTGATAGTCTGAGCAGCAGTGATGTTTTACTGCTTATGTGACTTTCCATTTATTTAGTTTTTATTATTTTTTTCAAGCTCTGTGACACTGACATGGAATTCTGTTTTGGAGTCTTTCATTTTATTTATTTTTTATTTATTTATTTTTTTACAGCAAAATTCACCTATTCATCTTAAACAGAACAGTTCAATTATTTGCTGTAATAAATAGGCCTGGCAGTTTTGCTCAGAATAACAATATTTGCAAGCATGGGAATTTGCACGCTTCTGTACTAAAGCTGACAATATGGAAATGTCTTTGAGCTTACCTGCCAGACTTCTCAGAAACACATTACTTACAAATTGATAGCTGTGCTGAAAACCGCTGATTAGAAACAGGTCTACTGCTGCTGGATCAAGTGTGATCCCCTACAGACATTAATTGTGCTCAAAATAGCTGTATGGTACATTTGCAAATGAATAACCTATGCATAAACCTAAACACTCCCATATCAGTGATCTTTCGTTTATGACCTGAGCACTTTATATGCGTGTTAC